>NC_086445.1:458900014-459105014 GCF_028390025.1 Pseudophryne corroboree | reverse complement strand
TTCTATCATGTCTCCTCTTTCCATTCCTGCTCCAAAATATACATATTACTGTAAGTTCTTTTAGTCTTTCCAAGTAAGTTTGTGATGTAGGCCATGCACCATTTTAGTTGCCCTTTTTTGTAATATTGTTCTATTGTTTGTACTGTTCTGGAGCACTGTACTTCATCTTATATGGTTACTATCACAAAATAATGATTGGTTATTTTAATGACAGTGTACAAACAGAAATGTCACAGAGTCCCTTAGACTAATGGAAGGGAAAAATGGCAATTTGGAGGCCCTTGTATAAACTGGCTTTGCATTACTTAAGCTGCCCTCCCTCCAGTGTGTACTCAGAAAGAGTTTTCAGCACAGCCGAAAACCTTGTCAGCAATCAGAAAGAGTGGGAAAGAACATCTTGTATTAGTGAATTCACCTTCTTATTGGTCCAAGATAAATTATCTTCCCAAACTGATAAGTGCCACAGTCATGAACAAAATGAAAAGACACTTTTCTGCACATTGTATACAACACAATGCCCTGCAATTCATGTGTGGTGAGTTCCATATTTTCAGCAGTGGACTAACAGAAAGCTCAGTATATTTTGCTAAGCACTCCTTAGATAGGTGTTATAGGGATTGTTCTGGCGCTCCCCAATTTGAGAAATACTCAGAGAGATGGACTTCCTGTCCAGGTGCACCCATTCGCACCATTATTCCCACCAAGTTCAAACATAGGGTCATATTCAGCTTCTGTAGCAAAATTGCAAAATCGCAGCTCATCCGACTACTCAGAATAATGAGAATGCAGTTGCAGAGGGAGCTGTTTTAAATTTCAGCAACTGCAGCTGACATCAGATGCATGCCCTGACAATGGTCATGACATGCCTGCATTTTCTCACTCTCTTCAAATGCCATGTATATGCCCACGAATGCCCGCTGCCTGTTAATCAACCTGCGATCTGTAAATGCTGGTTTTCTTACAGGACTAAAGCAACACTTTAAAAAGACATTTCATACACTTTAAATGGAGCCGCTGCGGCCGCTGTACTTAATCCTCAACCTATGTACTTATTACACCATTAGCGTACTGAGCCCCGTACCTTGTACGTACTTTGCGTACAAACGCCGCACTGGCTGTATAAAGTACACTCAGTGCATACACACCCAAAGTTACTCCGTGAACCCTTAACAGCTATACATGTGATAGTAATACACTTATAACCTTAGCAGGGAAAGGAAAACACAACACAAGTTTGTATTTAAAATGCCGGGTTCCGACACCACAACATATTATTACTGAAAGGGGGTTACAATAACAAAGCGATACAATAGGATAATGGCTACAGTCAATGGTACATACGTGTTTGATTTTCGCCTGCGCTTCCCAGTCTGGTCCTCAGTCATCTGGGTAGATAACCTTTAGAGTCTGAGTGTGACCAGGCATGCAGCTGTCTCATTTATACAATCTTCCAAAACTTAACACAATGGATACTGTAATCTCTTTGTCCATTGGACACAGGGATGGTCATTTACAGTACAGGAGAGGTCATAGGTTGGTTTGAATAGGTGGGCGATGTCTGTTCCAGATGCACTTGTGGGTGGTCTCCTCTGGGTTCCCGCCGCATACTAAATGCACAGTAAATACAGTTTATATTTATATTCTGCTCCTGTGCATAACTATTCGCAGGAACGTGCAATCTTCTGCAAACCAACACCAGAATATTGCCCTTAAAATACCCTACAGCTGGATACCAAACACCACCTTATAACCTTGTTCTGTCCCCTCCTATCCTGTAAAGGTGAATCCCTTTGTTCTGATACCATTTAAACTGTTGTAACTTGCTGGTGTGGTGCAGGGAGACTATGTGTACATTGTGCACTATTTGGATTAAATATGTAATTGCGTTTTGATGGCTTTTCCATGCGTTCACAAACTCTACCGTAAATACTCATACCACGCGCTAATGCGCAGGACCACGGGAGCGACCATGCGCAAATTGCGAATATGCGCACGCACAGCAGAACAAGTACACGCATGGAGGCCATCTGTGTGTAGTTTGTACGTGATGTGTGTATTGCAATATTTTTCAACTTCGACAGTCCACCCTTTGGCAGTCACCAATAACTGCCACTACCTAATCAATAAACAGAAAAATATCTATACAATATATACAGAAACTTAGATGGTCGGGGGAGAGTTGTAGGTGGGAAATGTATGACCTAGTGGGATAGTAAAAAAGCATGTATGTATGAATCCATGTCTGAGGGGCATGTATCATCGTGCCGTATATGTTTTAAATAAGCTTTGAGGTATTGCGAAGTATACATTAAATCCTTCTCATCCCATATTAAGGGTCTGTAAATGGGCCAGCAAACACTACCGAGCTCTTTTTGGCTTCTTGTTCCAACAAATGGGGTGCACATTTAGTTGATGATACATGAGAGGGGGAACATATGTGAGTGCTAGTATATGTGGATATCACCTGTCGACTATGTGTGCCATTAACTGGAGGTTGCAGAGATGAAGATAAGACACATATATAAAAATACATTCACATAAACATTTTTTTTGGGTAGGGCTGACGTTTTTTCCGGTTGGATGTATCTGGGCAGGGGGGGAGACAAAAGAAAAACGGGTGAAAGAAACAGGCCATGAAATTAATTTGCAATCCTTTTCATAACACTGTCTCTATGGATGGGTCGTGAATTAAATCTGCTGCTATAACAGCGCCCTTGCTCCTTAGACTCATCAAATTTGTGCTGTGCTTGAGCCGCGTTAGAATTTGAACATACCTAAATATCAAACCAATAATTATGATGACTCCCAGGATACAAAGGAGAAACTTCCCTACACTCATAATGACATTTTGAGCCCACTCTCCTAAACCTGAGAACCATTTGCATGGGTTCAACCATGAGACCCAGCCGGTCAGTTCATTACTCACAGTCGCTAAGGTAAGGTTGTGAACTCCCACTTCAACTGCAAGATCTCGTCCATCTTTTGATCGATGATCTCCGTTGGGTCGTCAGTGCTGTTTGTAATATATGTACAGCACTTCACACCATATTGAGTTGCCAGAGTAACTCAGTACCCACCTGTCACGGCAGTGACATAATTAAGGACCATCCTGTGCTGAATCAGTTCCTTCTTGTAGGCTTGTAACTCCCTTCCTGTGTACCTGAAGGTGTCATCATACATCTCAGTGATATTATCTATCAAGTTCGCTAGCGCATGGATATACCTATAATTTATAGTTCCTCTGGCAGTACGGGTGATGTCTAATGAGAGAAGGAACTGAATCCCGGTGGATTCGTGGATCAAATCAGAGGCTAAGTGCTCTGCACTATCTATGAGGTGTCTCTTGATGATGTGTTCATAGTGAGTATGAGTATAAGGAGCCTGAGCACTGTGGTGAACGTCTTTCATTTTATCATGGGTTATGGTCATGACCTCTGGTAGTACTCTCCCAATATAACACAATCCCTCTGAGCACGGGGCAAGCCACTTGTACGCCTTCCTCCCTCATATGAAATAGGCATCATCTGGGAGAACATAGGGGACAAAATATAACATCACCATATTACAAATTTTCCAAGTAAAGAAACCAATCCCTAGTTCTCCCATCTGCTCAGTACAAGTATCGGGTTGGATGATATGAGCACAATACCCTGACGATACTTTTCCAACCCACATGGTCTTGCTTCCACAGGTATACCTATACCGAAAATACCTCCCACTGTTGGCTATTTGGCGTACAAGTTCAGAGTCTATGGGTATCCTATCAGCTCTGTGTGAAAAGGTAATTGTCTGGTTATTCCACGTCACTTCCCAATTTCCCGGTTTTCGGTAATTGGACACAATAAGGACCTGTCTACATGATACTGATGGAGCTTCAAACTAGGGGGTCTAGAGATATTGAATTTCTTGTCCACCGGTCTCCCACCCCACAATTCGAGTACCTCATCTATTGCTAAAGGGTATGGTACTAATCCTGGCTTACTCTGACCTTGATGTACTTGTGAGCACACCCAGCATTCTGTCTGGTTTAAGACCTTACCCACTAGTGAGTGGTAATCACTCAGCGGATGGCGGTCCATGTCGATATTAAGGTTGGACTGGCATCTCTGAATGCACCCATCCTCTACTATGTTCTCACAATTCCTACAAATACAATATTCATCAGACAATAACCCTTTACAGTGCCTCCGAGCTCCATGACTACCAGAGCGCTTACTGATACCAGCCTTTACTCGAGTGATGTGCTGCTCCTGAGATCCTACAAATTCGTACTCGCCATCAGAACCCATTCCAGATCCCTGCTCGACCTCTCTGGGACCCTCACCAAAACAAACTGTCCTGATCAAAAACAGAATTACTAACAGAACCCGAAACGCAGTCTCTTGTGATTGATCCATTTTGTTAGGGGAAAGGAGGAAAATAAGAAGGAGAAAAGAAAGGAAAATGCAGGGGGAGGTGAAAAAAGAAAATGGTGCAACAACCATTCTAGATCTTGTTGCTCTCTGTGCTCAGATACCCTTCAACAGTCCTGCCTCTCAACTTTCCCAGAAAAAACACTCCAGTGAAACGAGATTCTCTACACTCTGCTCTTTGTCACGAGTTCTCTCCGGGTCAGCGACCTTCTTGCAGTGGGACGAGTGGACCCAAGTCTCTCTTTCGGCGACCTTTAATGCTGTCGTGCTGGTTAACAAGACTTGGTATGGTCCTTCCCACCTGTCTATGAGGCAACCTGAGCGTAAGAAATTTCGAATCATCACATAATCCCCAGGCTCAATGTCATGACAATTACTGTTCGGTAGGTCAGGAATCACCAGCTTTAAATTTCTTTGTTGATTTCTCAGCTACTGGCACATCCCAACCAAATATTTCACAGTCACTTCATTATTACATTTCAAATCATCCTGGTGTCTATCATTACATGAGGTTGTCGACCAAAAAGAATTTCAAAGGGTGATAAGTTAAGTGGAGACCTGGGAGTGGTTCTGATGCTGTACAACACTAGTGGCAAAGCTTCTGGCCACAACAATCCAGTTTCAGTCATTCATTTGCTCAGCTTGTTCTTAATAGTGCTGTTCACTCTCTCTACCTTTGCACTCGCCTGTGGCCGGTACGGAGTATGCAGCTTGCTATTAATTCCCATCAGTTTGCACATGACCTGAAAGACTTCACCTGTAAAATGGGTACCCCTGTCACTTTCAATCATTCTAGGGATACCATATCTACACACATTCCTGCACAATTTTCTTTGCAGTACTTGTGGCAGCAGGGAATGCTTCTACCCAGTTGGAAAGTACATCAATACAAACTAACACATATTTCAAATTCCTACAGGGTGGTAACTGTATGAAATCGATTTGTATTACCTGAAAAGGTCCGTCTGTAGGAGGGATTATGGGATGGCTCTGTTGGTATTGTCTATCCAATATTCTTCCTCAAGCAAGTAAAACATGTCATTGCTCTCTTACCTGCATGAGAAGAGAATCCTGGCACACACCAGTAGGCTCTTACCAAATTGCACATACCCTCTTTGCCCAGATGAGTCAGACCATGTGCCGCCTCAGCTAGAGTTGGAAGATATGCTCTGGGGGCCACCAATTTACTGTGTCCACCTGTCCACAGTCCAGAGGACTCCTGGCCATACCCCTTTGCCCTCCAGACTGCCTTTTCCTGTAGGGAACACAAATTTTGCATTTCAATTAATTGTTGCTTGTTGATCGTGTTAAACGTCATCAGTGATGTGGTGTTCGTTTGTATGGGGGTGCTTGCTGCTGATTTAGCAGCTTCGTCTGCCCGGCTGTTACCAAGTGAAATTGGGTCTTGGTTGTAAGTGTGTGCTTTGCACTTGATAACAGCCACTCTGTCTGGTTCCTGTATTGCTGTCAAAAGCCTTTTGATGTGGGATGCATGCGCTACAGGTGTGCCAGCTGCCGTCATGAAATTTCTGAGGCGCCATAGGGCCCCAAAATCATGCACCACTCCAAAGGCGTACCTAGAATCTGTGTATATATTAGCTGACTTACCCTTGGCCAATTCACACGCTCTGGTTAGGGCGACCAACTCAGCAACTTGTGCTGAGTGCGGTGGGCCCAGGGTTTCAGCTACTATGATACCTTCGTCATCTACAACTGCATATCTAGTGCACAAGTCTCCCGATTCTGTCTGTCTGTGGCAACTACCATCAGTGTAGAAGGTAAAGTCTACTCCTTCCAGTGGGTTGTCACTGATGTCAGGTCTCGCTGTGAAAGTCTGATTCAGGTATTCCATACAATCATGCATATCAGTGTCTGCACTAAATCCTCCTTCACCATCATTCTCATCCTCCACCCTTTGTGCCTGTCCAGGCACACTTGGCAAGTACGTTGCAGGATTTAGTGAGCTGCATCTCTTAATGGTGATGTTTACCGGGGCCATCAGTGATAATTCCCACTTTGTAAACCGAGCAGATGAGACATGTCTGGTTTGGGCTGAGTTTAGTAAGGCTGATACTGCATGAGGTGTATGAATGGTCAGGTCATGTCCTAACACTACGTCCTCGCATTTACTTACCAGCAAAGCTATCGCTGCAACACTTCACAAGCAAGTGGGGAGAGACCGCGCTACAGTGTCCAACTGAGCACTGTAGTAAGCTACCGGTCTGCTGGCATCACCATGTCTCTGAGTTAAGACCCCTGCCGCGCACCCAGCACTTTCCGTACCGTACAATTCAAAGGGCTTCTCATAATCTGGCATACCTAATGCAGGTGCCTGTGATAGGCACTGTTTGAGTCTCTCAAACGCCACTTCGGACTCATCTGTGTGAGAGATTCGTTCCGGTTTGTTCGAAGAGACCATTTCTTGCAAAGGTAAAGCCAGTATAGAGAACCCTGGAATCTAGTTCCGACAGTACCCACACATTCCAAGGAAAGTGCGGATCTGTTGCTGAGTTTGTGGCAGAGTCATGTCGCGAAAAACCTGTATTCTATCAGCAGTAAGGTGTCTAAGTCCTTGAGTCAAGCAGTGTCCCAAATAATTGACCCTGGTCCGGCACAACTGCAACTTATCCTTTGAAACCTTGTGTCCCGTTTGGGAAAGATGAAACAGAAGCTGTTTTGTATCTTTCAAGGACGATTCGAGTGAGTCAGAACACAACAATAAGACATCAACATACTGTATTAGTACTGATCCGCTCTCAGGTTGAAAGGATTGTAAACAGTCAGGCTAGGCATGGGAGAAAATACTCGGGCTGTCAATGAAACATTGGGGAGACAAGTCCAGGTGTACTGTACTCCCCTGTATGTGAAGGCAAAAAGGTACTGGCTGTCAGGGTGAAGAGGGACAGAAAAGAAAGCAGAACAGAGGTCAATGACAGTGAAGAATTTTGCAGCATGAGGATGACAGCTGGATTTGGCACTATTGGCAATTGGATCTCAACTATCTTGTTTATCCCCCTTAGATCCTGCACTAGCCTGTAACCCCTCCCCCCACTCTTTTTCACAGGGAAGATGGGACTATTGGCGGTGCTGGACGTCCTGACTAGGATGCCCTGCTGTAGCAGCCGCTCTATGATGGGGTAAACTCCTAACTCTACCTCTGGCTTCAGAGGATACTGAGGGATTTTTGGAGCTATCCTACCATTTTTGCTTGTACTACTACTGGAGCTACATTCGCCATCAATCCAGTGTCTTGTCCATCTTTGGTCCAAAGGGAACCCGGTATTTGTGAGATCATTTCCTCCACCTTTGATGGACACTAGTCTATAACAGTAGAATGCGACATTAGCCTTTGAGGGGTGTCTAATATATCTTGCACTTCTTGAGCGTGGTTCTCAGGTATATCCAAGAAGACACCCTCAGGAGTACAATATATGACACACCGCATTTTACACAATAAGTCTCCGCCGAGTAGATTAGTCGGAGCCGATGCAGCCAGCAGAAAATAATTTTTGGTTTGCAAGGGCCCTATCGTAATCTCTGCAGGTCTACTCAAAGGGTATTGTTGCACCGTTCCAGTTACTCCCATTGCCGAAATCATTTTTCCCATGGTCTTTATACCTGATGTGATATTCAACACTGACCTGGCCGCCCCTGTATCTACAAGAAATGGTAATGGTACACCAGCTACATCAACCGTGACCTCAGGTTCACTACCAAGGCTAGTAATCAATTTCACTGGCTGCAGACTACAGGTGTGGCCCAACCCCTATTGTGTATTGGGACCCTCCCACAGTGCATTGGCAGCTACAATATGTGAGGGGGTAGCTGAGAATTTTCGGAGGTCTGCCAATCTCTCCTTGGTGGGTACCTCCTTGTTTCCCCTCTATGTGGCTCATAATCTCTTCTATATGGTCCCTGATCCCAATTATGTGAATTGTAGTGTGGTTCGTATTCTGGTCTAGGGTTTTGGTATATGTTGTGTGTACCTTCATTCCTACATTCCTTCGAGTAATGTCCTACCTTCTGACAATTATAACATATTACTACACGTGGCTTACCGTCAGGGGTCTGGGGTTTTGGCTGATGTGGTTTTGTTGTAAGAGCATTTATACTTACTGTCATCAGCTTATCCCGCTGAGACTCCCTGTGCTTACTGATGTTCCAGTCGTGCTCGATAGCGGACTCTCTCAATGCAGCCACCGAGATACCTCTCCAGTTAGGTAGAGAGGTTTGCACCCTTGTCCTCAGTGCCTCCTTTAACCCGTCCATTAATACAGAAACAGCTACCTCCCTGTGATGTGCATTATCTTTAATGTCCTCGATCCCAGTGTATCTAGCTATTTCCTGCAGTGCTCGATGGAAATATTCGGATGCCATTTCACCTTCCTTTTGTCTTATGGAGAAAATTTTATTCCATTTGACAACAATAGGGAAATACACTCCTAGTTGCAGATTGATTTGCTTTACGTTCTCCTGATTGTTTTCATCAGTGAGAGGTACTTCTGCATCTAGCTTACAGTCCGTTATGAATTTCGTGGTGTCAATATTTGAGGGTAAACACACTCGTAGCACTGTTCGCCAATCTTCATTTGTGGGCTCATGGGCGTTACCTAACTCTTTAATGAACCTCTGGCATCCGACTAGATCTTTTCTGGAATCGGGAAATTCTGACATAATTGACCTTAACTCTGCTCGGGACCAAGGACAATGCATGGCAATGTTCCTGATGGGAGTTACTCCTTGATTGTCAGTTCTCCCGTTGGGAACTGCAAACACCCTGACCGGATTTAATTCAATTATGTCAATCTGGTTTGACTCTCTAATGTGAGGGGCTATTGTTTCTGCATAGTGTATGGTACCTTACTTACCTGTGGACACAACCTCACTTATCCCTCCGCTAGGGGGCCTTGCTACAACTCTTGGTGGTTGGGCTGTGCCCACCTGGGTGTCCTGTATGGTGGCTGGTAGAGAGAGTGCCGATATCGTGCTAGGCTCATCTTCCTGCTCACAATCCTGGGGACAATTTAAAATGGGGTACAACTGGCAAGGGTTAGCATTAGTACATTTATCAATCACATTCCTATCCTGTACCAATGCACCATTGCTTGTAGCCACTTTCTCCCCCACAATATATGGTGGTGGTGGTGCGGTCGCCATTGTATTCCCGCTAGGTTTGGAACCTGCTGCGCGAGCTAATTCCCTTTGCACATCCCCCTCTTGCTGCCATAAATTTAAACAATCTGTGTGTCTAATCCTTTGTTTTCTGGATTCTATCATACATATCCTTATCCTTAAGTTCTGCAATACCTCTGGTTCAAAGCTGCCCACCTTAGAGAATGGTACCCTATCTTTGTCAGTCATACGTACCCATTCAGACAAAAAGTCTTCAGTGTGTGGACCATATTTTCCACACATAACAAACCTCGCTGACCCCTTGGGCTGCGGCTCTTCAACCTGAACCCTGGCTACCATACGTCCACCGCTTGTGCAATTGGATCCCATCGCGGACTTTTTCCTTTTACGCAAACCCCAATGCATGACACAGATAGACGGTGAAAGTTCTTAGAGCGCTTTCACCCACTCCTTCTCCTCTGAGTACCACGACTCACTCCAATAGTGACCACCGCGTACCCAGTGAGGCCCTATTGGTT
This sequence comes from Pseudophryne corroboree, assembly GCF_028390025.1. Classification (NCBI taxonomy): domain Eukaryota; kingdom Metazoa; phylum Chordata; class Amphibia; order Anura; family Myobatrachidae; genus Pseudophryne; species Pseudophryne corroboree. The sequence continues at coordinate 459,094,951 of NC_086445.1, read as the reverse complement.
TCTATTTACTTTTCCAGCAAATATCCACCGCTGGAGATTTTCCTGAGAGAGACCAGCGAAAACTCCCTATATGCTTTTTACACACAAATCACGCTATGCTCTACACAGCGCTAATGATACCGCGATTTTACGCAAAAGCTCGTAAAGGTGTATCAAGTTGCGATATATTGCACCCACAAACGCGCGGTCCAATCGCACAGCGTATAGGTACTTGTTACCTATCTACCGTACAACCACGGGTCGATGTACAAACTGCGACCCTTCAGCCGGAGCATAGCAAAAAAACCTTTTTACTTCAATACTACATAATGCACAATTCCCTATTACGCTCCTCTGCAAATCTCCTCACAATTTGCGTATTTCAATCTATACTAACGTGAGTCAGCCACCTCACGCCGCCAAGCCTCCACTTACTTGGTGTACCACATGACGGGATCCCTAATTCCGGGGTTCAAATCCACTCATTCCTACGTTCACTCGGTCAAATACACTTTGTTTTTCTGTACAGAAAATTTTCACTCGTTCTGATTGGCAGCTTTACCCCCAGAGGCAATACAGTTTAAACAAAAGTTTTATACTAATCTGCTTTAGAAACCGGGTAGTTTTGTGCTATTGTAGCATGGCTACTGTCCCACCTTTTAACTAAACGACACTATTGTGTAATTTGTACTTAGCGCCCGCACTCTTACACACTTTGCGTAAACACGCGACCGTGCATGTCTTTTACGCTGCGTACGCAGTCCTGTACTTTGTCCGAGACACGTGTACAAAACCGTGCATCCGCAATAAAACAAATCCCACAACCTCTATAAATGTGAGCAATGCTAACTAAAATTGCTCACAAGCACAACCCACGCTTGTTCTGTGTAACCTTTAACGACTGGGCCAGACCTGCGTGGTATGCTTTATATTTACTTCCTTAAACACTTTTATTTTAGTTTTAACTATATAGCAACAAATGTATCCGATTTCAAACAGATCTAAATTAATCTTGCAATCTGAGTTTTGTGGCAACAATGTGAGAGGGTATGCAAAGTATCGGTGCCTTTTGTGTATGCTATTGGTGCCAAAAAAAAATACACAGATTTTTAAATAGCTTTTTTCCTGTGTGTTTTTTACGGGTTCTACCAGCACCTCTGCAGACCAGACAGAGCAGACATCATCTAATCAGCACGCAAGTAGGGTTTTCAGTGTATCCATCGACCAAGAAAAGGTTACGTAGGATAACTTTCTGCCCTTGCTTATAGATTAAGTCTGCTATGACCTGTTAGGCTGTGAGCATGTGAAAACCGGACGATGCCCCCAATTGTAAATGCTGGTTTTCTTACAGGACTAAAGCAACACTTTAAAAAGATATTTCATACACTTTAAATGGAGCCTCTGCGGCCGCTGTACTTAATCCTCAACCTACGTACTTATTACACCATTAGCGTACAGAGCCCCGTACCGTGTACATACTTTGCGTACAAACGCTGCGCTGACTGTATAATACACACTCAGTGTGTACACACCCAAAGTTACTCCGTGAGCACTTAACAGCTATACATGTGATAGTAATACACTTATAACCTTAGCAGGGAAAGGAAAACACGACACCAGTTTGTATTTAAAATGCCGGGTTCCGACACCACAACATATTATTACTGAAAGGGGGTTACAATAACAAAGCAATACAATACAATAGAATAATGGCTACAGTAAATGGTACATACGTGTTTGGTTTTCGCCTGCGCTTCCCAGTCTGGTCCTCAGTCATCTGGATAGATAACCTTTAGAGTCTGAGTGTGACCAGGCATGCAGCTGGCTCATTTATACAATCTTCCAAAACTTAACACAATGGATACTGTAATCTCTTTGTCCATTGGACACAGGGATGGTCATTTACAGTACAGGAGAGGTCATAGGTTGGTTTGAATAGGTGGGTGATGTCTGTCCCAGATGCACTTGTGGGTGGTCTCCTCTGGGTTCCCGCCGCATACTAAATGCACAGTAAATACAGTTTATATTTATATTCTGCTCCTGTGCATAACTATTCGCAGGAACGTGCAATCTTCTGCAAACCAACACCGGAATATTGCCCTTAAAATACCCTACAGCTGGATACCAAACACCACCTTATAACCTTGTTCTGTCCCCTCCTATCCTGTAAAGGTGAATCCCTTTGTTCTGATACCATTTAAACTGTTGTAACTTGCTGGTGTGGTGCAGGGAGACTATGTGTACATTGTGCACTATTTGGATTAAATATGTAATATGTTTTGATGGCTTTTCCATGCGTTCACAAACTCTACCATAAATACTCATACCACGCGCTAATGCGCAGGACCGCGGGAGCGACCATACGCAAATTACGAATATGCGCATGCACAGCAGAACAAGTACACGCACGGAGCCCATCTGTGTGTAGTTTGTACTTGATGTATGTATTGCAATATTTTTCGACTTTGACAGATCGCATCCCAGCAAGATGCAATCTAAGAAGAATCGCAAATTTGCTGTTTGTGCACGTGCAATGCATGTGCAGGAAGCCGATAATCGTCTATCTGCGATTTTGCAAATTTACAACTGAACCTGAATAAGGCCCATATACCACAAGTTGAGAGCAACATGCAAGATGCTTTGCAGAATTCCAGATTGCTGCTCAAGGTCACTCATTGAAAATTTCCCATCACTTAAGATCGTTTCCACTGGGCAGATCATCCACATCCAGACCCCTGCATTGTTTGATAGAGTTGGGGCTGTTCAGGAATCTTCCAAAAGGCCAAACATCTATGTGGTACAATCTGACGGTGCCTTGTATGAGCGCAACATGTGCCATCTCCTAGGGGTGTGTGAGCCAACACTTTCAGCTCACCTGACACCAAATGAGGGTGTCAGAATACCCATAATCATGGACAATAAGTCCCCTGATACAGCACTGCCAGACAGTCTCATGCACTTTCCTGAAAGAGAACCCATTCAGACACTGGCCACATCACTAGTCCCTTTCTTTGTCAACAAATCTGGGAAAATTCCCAGGCTTAATCTATTTTTCAGTTTCTGTTTGTTTTTTGTTGCACACTGCCCCTGCATCTAAAGGTGCATACACACTGGGCGATATTTTAAATATCGCTCATTTTCACCCTTCTGAGCAATATCGTCTGTAACATTGTCTAGTGTGTATGCACTATATTGTTAACGATACGCAATCCCATGGGTCGTTAATAGAGATGAGCAGGTTCGGTTCCACGGGATCCGAACCCCCCCCGAACTTCACCCATTTTACACGGTTCCGAGGCAGCCTCGGATCTTCCCGCCTTGCTCGGTTAACCAGAACGTGCCCGAACGTCATCATCCTGCTGTCGGATTCTCGCGAGATTCGTATTCTATATAAGGAGCCGCGCGTCGCCGCCATTTTCACTCGTGCATTGGAGATTGAACGGAGAGGACGTGGCAGCGTTCTCTCCCCTGAAAAGCTCCGTAATCTGTGCTCAGTGTGCTGAAAATATCTGTGCTCAGTGTGCTGCAAATAATCTGTGTTCAGTGTGCTGAAAATATCTACGTTCTCTGCCTGAAAACGCTCCATATCTGTGCTCAGTGTGCTGCAAATCTCTGTGCTCAGTGTGCTGCATTGTGGGGACTGGGGACCACCAGTATAATAATATATACTATTCTATAGCTTCTATACTGCTTGTCAGGACACATATGTCACAGTTACACCGCTCTGTACTGATATATATATATATATATATATATATATATACAGTAATATATATACTATTCTATAGCTTCTATACTGCTTATCAGGACACATGTGTCACAGTTACACCGCTCTCTACTGATATATATATATATATATATATATACACACAGTAATATATATACTATTCTATGGCTTCTATACTGCTTGTCAGGACACGTGTCGCAGCTACACCGCTCTGTACTGATATATACAATAATATATATACTTTTCTATAGCTTCTAGTATTACAATGCAGCATTTTGGTGACCAACAGTATACATATATAGTACAGTACAGTAGGCCATTGCTATTGATATATTACTGGCATATAATTCCACACATTAAAAAATGGAGAACAAAAATGTGGAGGGTAAAATAGGGAAAGATTAAGATCCACTTCCACCTCGTGCTGAAGCTGCTGCCACTAGTCATGGCCGAGACGATGAAATGCCATCAACGTCGTCTGCCAAGGCCGATGCCCAATGTCATAGTAGAGAGCATGTAGAATCCAAAAAACAAAAGTTCAGTAAAATGACCCAAAAATCTAAATTAAAAGCGTCTGATGAGAAGCGTAAACTTGCCAATATGCCACGGAGTGGCAAGGAACGGCTGAGGCCTTGGCCTATGTTCATGGCTAGTGGTTCAGCTTCACATGAGGATGGAAGCACTCATCCTCCCGCTAGAAAAATTCAAAGACTTAAGCTGGCAAGAGCACAGCAAAGAACTGTACATTCTTCTAAATCACAAATCCCCAAGGAGAGTCCAATTGTGTCGGTTGCGATGCCTGACCTTCCCAACACTGGACGGGAAGAGGTGGCGCCTTCCACCATTTGCATTCCCCCTGCAAGTGCTGGAAGGAGCATCCGCAGTCCAGTTCCTGATAGTTAAATTGAAGATGTCACTGTTGAAGTACACCAGGATGAGGATATGGGTGTTGCTGGCGCTGAGGAGGAAATTGACAAGGAGGATTCTGATGGTGAGGTGGTTTGTTTAAGTCAGGCACCCGGGGAGACACCTGTTGTCCGTGGGACAAATATGGCCAATGACATGCCTGGTCAAATTACAAAAAAAATCACCTCTTCGGTGTGGAATTATTTCAACAGAAATGCGGACAACAGGGCCTATATTTACTAAAAATCCGAGTTTGCCCGATTTGTGTTTTTTTTCTAAGTCCCAATCCGGAAATTCACTAAGCACCAATCTCGGCAGTGTTTGGACTATTCGTAATGGATTGATTTGCAAAGTTCAGAAATACGAATGAATAGACCATCGGTCAAACGCAGCGGTTATTTCATACAATACGGGAATTCACTCTTCATTCGTATTTCGGTGTTAGTCTCTGAGTGCTCAAATGCGGTCGTATTTTTTTGCGAATCGTTAAAAAAAGAGGCAAAAAATAGACCTGCTTTTTTCAGGCGTGTTTACATGTGTTGCAACTCAAACATCAATCACACCTGAATACGGATGCCTATAAAAGGATATTAGGCCCAATTCAATCCACCTACACTCAGAAATGGCATCAGGACTGTGGACCAGTGATATTTTGTGTGCTGTGGGATTCCTCAGACTCAGACATCAGCCTGTAAGTAACCAGGGCCAACAAACAGAACATGGTCAGCAGGTTGTACAGGTTCCGCGGAGGCTGCGCAGGCCTCGTTTTTTTAGGGGACGTTTAAACTTGAACGCATTGTCCGACGATATAGTCATACAGATGTTCCGTCTAAATCGTAACTACATTTTCCGTCTGTATGACCTTGTCAAACTGGGCCTAGACCCTGAGACAGCACGCTCTCGCTCTGTCTCAGGCCTGCACAAACTCCTGGCTGTGTTGCACTTTATGGCTACTGGTAGCTTTCAGGCTGTGTCTGGGGATGTCATAGGAATCTCACAGTCCTCATTTTCGAGAATATTAACACAGGTGATGTATACCTAACTACCTCTTCTTTTTTTTGTTTAATTTCTCGGTGGACAGTTCTGTCCTAAAATCTCATGTTTATTGTTCTTTCAAATATACACACAGGTGTTGGCAGTTTTGCAGCCCCAAATCGATGCCTCAATCTGCTTCCCTACCCAGGAGTCTCAGTGGCATGCCGTCAGGGTAGATTTCTATGAGCTGGCTTGCATGCCCAATGTGCTTGGAGCCATAGATTGCACACACATTCAGCTGAGACCACCTAGGGGCAGGCAGCACATATATATTAATCGCCATCAAGAACACTCCACAAATGTGCTGGTGGTTTGTGATGCAAATCTCAAAATAATGAGTGTTGTTGCTGGTTACCCTGGGGGCTGCTATGACTCCTTCATTCTCAGTCAGTCATCCCTCTTTGATAAGTTTGAGGACGGACAAATGCCAGATGGATGGCTGCTGGGTATGTAATTTGATATGTGTAGGCCTGCGTATACTTTGTCCAAATACAGGGGCAGATGTATTAACCTGTAGAAGGCATAAGGAAGTGAGAAACCAGTGATATGTGCAAGGTGATAAAGGCACCAGCCAATCAGCTCCAATATGTAAATGAACATTTAGGAACAGATTGTCCGCTGCCTTTATTACCTTGCACATATCACTGGTTTATCACTTCCTTATGCCTTCTACAGGTTAATACATCTGCCCCACAGTGTGTAACTTATGTGTTGCTGTATCTTAACATGAATCACGTTACTATATCTGTCTTTTTTAGGTGATGGAGGATATGGCTGTTTCTCTTGGCTTCTAACTCCATTGTCCCGATCTGATACCCCTGCTGAACACAATTACAATCATGCACATAAGTCCACGCGGAATGTGATAGAAAGATGTTTTGGTGTGCTAAAATCTAGGTTTAGGTGTCTGGATAAGTCTGGTGGCCTTTTGTTGTATAGTCCCTCGAAGGTGACTCAAATTGTGTTCTGCTGCTGCTTTCTTCATAACATGTGTTTGCAACAACATCTGCCACATGTTGAGGAGGAGGAGGAGGAGGATGAAGAAAGCAGCCAGCAAGCAGAGGAATTAGAGACATCTGGTGATACTTGGAGTACAGATGTAGGGAGGCAGGTTAGGCAAGAGCTCATCACTCGCTATTTCTAAGGTAAGTTTGGTGTGCTTATTTCATTTATTGTGTAATCATAAATAGATGTTGGCCCATTTTTATTGTAAAAACCATTACTCAGAATGTGTCTGTCTCCTTGAGACATACAAACATACCCTCGCTTCATGCAAAACTAATGTCGCATGTGTATTGTGTTTATTTTAAAAATCAAAGCAACAGATTATGAGTGGCATGCATTGTCGGGATAAGTGTTCGTAAACTTGCACTGATAATTTATTACAAGCACACATAATCCACATAGTAATTTATTTAGTATTTTACTTTATTATTGTGTGTAACGTCCTAATGCACAGGTTCTCAAATTCTGCCCTCAGGACCCCACACAGTGCATGTTTTGCAGGTAACCCAGTAGAAGCACAGGTGTATGAATTACTCACATACACATTTTAAAAGGTTCACAGATGGAGCTAATTATTTCACTTGTGATTCTGTGAGGAGACCTGCAAAACATGCACTGTGTGGGGTCCTGAGGGCCGAGTTTGAGAACCTGTGTTTTAAATAAACAGTCCTCAACATATAATATGTTAGCCTTGAGGAATACATGTGTCCCTATGTATGATGCTCCATCATATTTAAGGGACACAAACTTACTCTCATCCGAAATAATTTATTTCATAATGTTTGCTGCAGTAAACTTGCTGATTTGTAAGTAAATACACAGTTTGCCACATATATACATTATTATACACATTATTGTTTTTTTTGTTAAAAATTTATTATTTTTTGGTTTCTGCATCATGTGTAATAACATTATTACTCATTTTTAACACACACAAACATGGCCCAACAATAATGACATTCATTTTGGCAATGAATTATCTCAATTCAATGACAACATATTAAAAGCTTTTTACGCAACTCAATTGTGTTATTCTTGTAATGTTGTATATAGAAGAAAGGTAAAATAGTTAACAATCACATTGTAATGTGGATTGGCTGCAGGATATGAGAATGATTGGAATCTAGAAAGAGTAATGATTAGAAAAAAATCAAGTGGTCTGGTTACTTCCTGCTAACATGTATGTGGCTGCCTGGCAATGATTGTGTGTGCAGGATAGGAGAATGATTGGAATCTAGAAAGAGTAATGATTAGAAAAAAATCAAGTGATCTGGTTACTTCCTGCTAACATGTATGTGCAGCTCCAACAACATTTCCCTCCTCCAAAAGAAAACAAAGATGGTAAAGAATAAATGTGCGTACAAATTTTATGCTGTTGTTTGTACCACTTATAATTAATGATGTTGTATAAATTGTCAAGGAGCTAAGTGTTATATATATTTTGCCAACCATAAACTTACTAACTATTTTGAATTACTTCTCAGAAATGTAAAATTTGTTTGTTTTGTGTTAAATTTTTTTGGGTGCCTGCTTGTCCTGCCCTTTGCCTTTAGCACTGTTATGTTGTCGTGCTCTGGTGGAGCGTCTTCGTGGTGATGAGACTGGCGTGATATTTGGAGTAGTCGTACCAGAACTGCTGCTTGTTTGCTGTTGGTGCATGGATCTGAGTGTTTCATTCAGGTTAGTGAGGGTGGCATTGAGTTCACGTGTAGCAGCATTTTGATTGTCTACAATTCGGAATAAACTTTCATGAATCTTTTGATTGTTTTGAAAAATGTTCATATAACTTTGCTGTTGTCTGTGCTGTTCTTCCATTAGTCTGTGCTGTTCTTCCATTATGCGCTGTAAGTTGCCCATGACCTGTGTAATGTCTGTATGCATGAGTTCCATGGTATTGCCAATTCTGGTTGTTTGTTCATTTTGTCTACTCATATTTCTGGTTATTCTTCTGAGGTGACATGGTAGGCTTGCAAACATTTGTGTCTGCCTACGCAGGCAATCTTCATTAGTGGCCTGCTGTCTAGCCCAAATGGTCCAAAACACCTGATCAGGGCCTTGTGTTACCGGTGTTGTTGGGCTGTGTTGTGGTGGTGGTGTGCTTTGCTGTGGTGATGTACTCACAGGTGCTTGGGGGCTGATTCCTTGGCTTAATGGCTGCATTTCTAAGATGATTGTCTCCTCCATGTCACTGTGTTGCTGTTGTTGCGGAGGGATTCTGTTACCCGGACTAGAAGCTGAAATGTCGAAAAATTCACCGTTAGCTATCCATATGTTTGATAAATGAAAACAAATCACTACACATGGAACACATGTCATTCACTGTTGCTTTCATATATTCTGCCTAGCAACATCATCACTCATAACTTAAATACATACATATGCCTGTTTGTGGCAAATGTGTCTGGTTACGTAATTCTGAAAGCAAACACTTTCGTTTTATTGTAGATCAGACATACTCCACCATAAAAACACATTGTAATCCATAATGTGTTACCTTATAGCTTTTCTAAAACAAACATAGTAATGTTTTTATATGTATTTGGCAATGTGAGCTCAAACACACATGTGAAAATTTGATAAACAACCTTACTATTTGCAAACATTAAACATGAGTTTCTGTTGCAGCATCTTACACACAATGTGCTACTGGATGGCTCAAGTGGACATACATATCTTTACTGGATGTGGACAAGGCCATTTTGCTTGGATTCCATTTCATGTTTTACTAACTTTGGTACGTATATAAGTTTTTGATGTGTTTTGACTTAATGCGGTTAAGAAAAAGTTTGATTACGATCTAAAATTGTTTACATTTATTTCAGTTTGGTACTCACAATCAAGATGAGGGGAGTGTGGATGACGTCTTGGAGGTGTGTCCAAAATTTGGAGTGGGGGGACCGAACATACTGTCGATAATCTTCGTGGCGGGGTAGCCTGCTGTGGCTGGCCCTGGACATCAGACCTTGCTTTCTTTGCTGCCACAGGTTTTTTGTGGTGATGTCTTACAGAAGTCCAACTTCTGCTGCTCCAGACTTCTTTTGTAGGACCTATTAATGAAAGTGAAATTTTGTTATGGCCATTCCTTTACAAACATACCCTATACTACAATGGACACTTTATCTGCTTCCGCAGCGTCATCATCATCAGATGTGCTGGGAGTTACTGGAGGACGAGTAGTACTGCTTTTTTCAAACACTGTAAAAAAATAAACACTCATGTATTCATGCTATTGTTGATACATCCACCCATTATGCTTATAAACATGTATTCTTTAAGAAATGCTTGCTTTATTTTTAAGAAAAACATAAGTACCGGAAACAAAAAAAGCACTACATAAAACAATAAACATTGTCCAATAGCCATATGCACTATGGAAAGTTCAACACAGGAAAACATGTACAGGACACTGACATAGGCCACAAGTAAAAATACATACATTAACAACCACAAACACACACATCTTCATTTTGTAATGAAAGGAAAAATATTACAGATGCAATATATAAATTGCTTTGTGATGTGGCACTCCAAACACACATTACCACTATATGAGCCAAACCAAAAAAAACAAAAAAATTACACTGCAGTGTTGTGTCACGGTACAAATACAAACTCAAACTGAACAAACAAATAGTGTTTTTTTTTATAAAAAATATTACATTCTGTAATAATGACATGTAAGTGGTTTCCAAACCACTTTCCACTACTCCAGCCTCTAACATGACAACCATTGTTTTTGAAACATTGCACATGGATAACCTAAATATAAAACATAGTCCAAATTAAAAAACAAAAAATGTCCAAAAGGAAAACATTATTGCAGGACAATTCAATGACACACCAAGTCCAAACTACACATGCAAAATATACTGGAAAAAAACACATGACATACAATAAAGTAAGATGTTACATTGGCTTTTGTATAAAACATTACCCAAATCAATGTATTTGCTGACACACACTTGAAGATGGGAGTAATATGCAACGTGATATGACACACATTTAAAATAAAAAAAATAAAAAAAATAAGCTCATAGAATGTTAATGCAAATACACATGCTCACCATTCTTCCTGGGCCTATCTGAATCCCGGACATGTGTTGCAGAGACAACTTCAGGAGGTATTACACTCCGCATGGGCTCCTCATACTCCAGATATCTTGCAATATAGGGCTGGCCACCACCAGTTTTTCAAGCCGACTTCGCCTCCTTGGCCATTTTGGACTTGACACGTCGCTTTATGTCATAGTACCGTTTGCGGCACGTGTCCTCCGTCCGCTTGACCACCCCCTCACTATTGACAGCAGCAACAACTTTCGCCCACAACACCGTCTTCCTCCGTGTTGGCACCTTGGCGGACTCAGGCCCAAATAGCTGCCGCTGATACTTCATCAGCTCACGCACCAATGCCACATTTTCAGCAAAACTAAACTTTACATTCCGCCCAGTCTTAGTAGTGGTGCGTGGCTGCGGAGCTGTCTGACTGTCACTATTACTGTCACTTGAGGCTGCTGCAGCAACCTCACCCACCTCCTCCACCTGACCGACCTCCTCCCCCTCACTCACACCCTCCCCCTCACCCACCTCTGAGTCACACATAATTGTGTGTCTAAACACTTAACACAGAAAAAAAAATAGACAAACAACACACTCCTCCACTACCACTACACAACTCTCACACACACACACACACACACACACACACACACACACACACACACACACACAAACACTGACAAGGGACTATAAAGAATAATAACTTGGACAAAAAATTAGACAAAACCACAAAAAACAAGACTACAAGAATGACAAGATGACTTTCAAACACAATACCACACTCAGAAATCGCTACCAACACTCCTCACCAAACCACAAATTCACCTACCTCCACAGCACAACCTCCCTTCTCCTCACCACTAACTAAACCCACGAGGTGCGGACGGTTTGGGGCGTATTTATATGGTTGCGCACAGACACTCCTACATCTGAAACACAACCAATCACGAACGGGGATGAAAAACGAAACTAAAAGTGAAAATGCGGCCGGGGTCTTAAAAAAACCCTGCCGCGTTTAACTTAGAAAAAATACCGGTAAAAACAACCAAAAGACGTACGCAAATGACAATGACGGCCGAGAATGGTCCAAAAAAAAAACGACTGGCATCGACATCGAAAAACACGAAAACCATAAAGTCGACTGCTTCGTAACTTTGCGTATATAGTTTAAAAAACTTGTATGAAAATGCACCCGATACAAAACGAGTTAAAACACTACACAAACCGACTCAAACACGAATATTAGTAAATATTGCCCCAGGTGTCAAGCCGTGTGTTGCCTTTGTCAAGCTGTAATAAGTAGGGGTAAGGACGTTAACCACCTAGGAACATCCTCCCTTATACGTCACCTGGAGCGCATTCATCAGAAGTCATTGACAAGTTCAAAAACTTTGGGTGACAGCGGAAGCAGTCCACTGACAACTAAATCCCTTCCTCTTGTATCCAAGCTCCTGCAAACCACACCACCAACTCCCTCAGTGTCAATTTCCTCCTTAGACAGGAACGCCAATAGTCCTGCAGGCCATGTCACTGGCAAGTCTGACAAGTCCTCTCCTAATTGGGATTCCTCTGATGGATCCTTGAGTGTAACGCCTACTGCTGCTGGCGCTGCTGTTGTTGCTGCTGGGAGTCGATCGTCATCCCAGAGGGGAAGTCGGAAGACCACTTGTACTACTTCCAGTAAGCAATTGACTGTCCAACAGTCCTTTGCAAGGAAGATGAAATATCACAGCAGTCATCCTGCTGCAAAGCGGATAACTGAGGCCTTGGCAGCCTGGGCAGTGAGAAACGTGTTTCCGTTATCCACCGTTAATTCACAGGCAACTACAGACTTGATTGAGGTACTGTGTCCCCGGTACCAAATACCATCTAGGTTCCATTTCTCTAGGCAGGCAATACCGAAAATGTACACAGACGTCAGTAAAAGAGTCACCAGTGTCCTAAAAAATGCAGTTGTACCCAATGTCCACTTAACCACGGACATGTGGACTAGTGGAGCAGGCCAGACTCTGGACTATATAACTGTGACAGCCCACTGGGTAGATGTATTGCCTCCCGCAGCAAGAACAGCAGCGGCGGCACCAGTAGCAGCATCTCGCAAACGCCAACTCGTTCCTAGGCAGGCTACACTTTGTATCACCGCTTTCCATAGGAGGCACACAGCTGACAACCTCTTACGGAAACTGAGGAACATCATCGCAGAATGGCTTACCCCAATTGGACTCTCCTGGAGATTTGTGACATCAGACAACGCCACCAATATTGTGCGTGCATTACATCTGGGAAAATTCCAGCATGTCCCATGTTTTGCACATACATTGAATTTGGTGGTGCAGAATTAATTAAAAAACGACAGGGGCGTGCAAGAGATGCTGTCGGTGGCCCGAAGAATTGCGGGCCACTTTCGGCATTCAGCCACCGCGTGCCAAAGACTGGAGCACCAGCAAACACTCCTGAACCTGCCCCACCAACATCTGAAGCAAGAGATGGTAATGAGTTGGAATTCAACCCTCTATATGCTTCAGAGGATGGAGGAGCAGCAAAAGGCCATTCAAGCCTATACATCTGCCTACGATAAGGGCAAAGGAGGGGGAATGAACCTGACTCAAGCGCAGTGGAGAATGATTTCAACGTTGTGCAAGGTTCTGCAACCCTTTGAACTTGCCACACGTGAAGTCAGTTCAGACACTGCCAGCCTGAGTCAGGTCATTCCCCTCATCAGGCTTTTGCAGAAGAAGCTGGAGAAATTGAAGGAGCTAAAACGGAGCGATTCCACTAGGCATGTGGGACTTGTGGATGGAGCCCTTAATTTGCTTACCCAGGATTCACGGGTGGTCAATCTGTTGAAATCAGAGCTTTACATTTTGGCCACCGTGCTCGATCCTAGGTTTAAAGCCTACGTTGTATCTCTCTTTCCGGCAGACACAAGTCTGCAGAGGTGCAAAGACCTGCTGGTGAGACACTTGTCAAGTCAAGCAGAACGTGACCCGTCAACAGCTCCTCCTTCACATTCTCCTGCAACTGGGGCTGCGAGGAAAAGGCTAAGAATTCCGAGCCCACCCACTGGCGGTGATGCAGGGCAGTCTGGAGCGAGTGCTGACATCTGGTCCGGACTGAAGGACCTGCCAACGATTACTGACATGTCGTCTACTGTCACTGCATATGATTCTGTCACCATTGAAAGAATGGCGGAGGATTATATGAGTGACCGCATCCAAGTAGGCACGTCAGATAGTCCATACGTATACTGGCAGGAAAAAGAGGCAATTTGGAGGCCCTTGCACAAACTGGCTTTATTTTATCTAAATTGCCCCCCTCTAGTGTGTACTACGAAAGAGTGTTTAGTGCAGCCGGTCACCTTGTCAGCAATCGGTGTACGAGGTTACTTCCAGAAAATGTGGAGAAGATGATGTTCATCAAAATGAATTATAATCAATTCCTCTGTGGAGACATTCACCAGCAATTGCCTCCAGAAAGTACAGAGGGACCTGAGATGGTGGATTCCAGTGGGGACGAATTAATAATCTGTGAGGAGGGGGATGTACACAGTGAAAGGGGTGAGGAATTGGACCATGAGGAGGTGGACATCTTGCCTCTGTAGAGCCAGTTTGTGCAAGGAGAGATTGATTGCTTCTTTTTTGGTGGGGGCCCAAACCAACCAGTCATTTCAGCCACAGTCGTTTGGCAGACCCTGTCACTGAAATGATGGGTTTGTTAAAGTGTGCATGTCCTTTTTATACAACATAAGAGTGGGTGGGAGGGCCCAAGAACAATTCCATCTTGCACCTCTTTTTTTTATTTATCTCTGCATCATGTGATGTTTGGGGCTAATTTTTTTAAGTGCCATCCTGTCTGACACTGCAGTGCCACTCCTAGATGGGCCAGGTGTTTGTGCCAGCCACTTGGGTCGCTTAGCTTAGCCATCCAGCGACCTTGGTGCACCTCTTTTTTTCTTTGCGTCATGTGCTGTTTGGGGACTATTTTTTTAAGTGCCATCCTGTCTGACACTGCAGTGCCACTCCTAGATGGGCCAGGTGTTTGTGCCGGCCACTTGGGTCGCTTAGCTTAGTCATCCAGCGACCTCGGTGCAAATTTTAGGACTAAAAATAATATTGTGAGGTGTGAGGTGTTCAGAATAGACTGGAAATGAGTGGAAATTATGGTTATTGATGTTAATAATACTATGGGATCAAAATGACCCCCAAATTCTATGATTTAAGCTGTTTTTGAGGTTTTGTTTTTTTTAAAAACACCAGAATCCAAAACACACCCGAATCCGACAAAAAATTTTCTGGAAGGTTTTGCCAAAATGCATCCGAATCCAAAACACAGCCGCGGAACCGAATCCAAAACCAAAACACAAAACCCGAAAAATGTCCGGTGCACATCTCTAGTCGTTAATGATATAGCCATCGTCTGTGCATGCAGCTCAATTTGGACTATATAGTCCAAAACTGCATGTTCGGGCCGGCTGCGGCATGACATCACTGAACGATATCATAAGCGCTATCGTTCAGTGTGTACACATTATATCGACCACCTGGGAGTCAGGGGAAAACAATAGACGATAACACTCATGGAGCGAATCGTCTAGTGTGTACCCACCTTAACACCTGTTACCCTGTTTAGCACTCACACACCTGATTTTTGTTTGAAAAGGAGAATATAGATGCATGTTGTATTGCTTTAAAAATGAGCAAAAAACTGTCCACATTTTTTAATGTCAAACTATTGGTTGTCAACCTAAAGTTCATGTCGACATTCATTCATACCACACCCATAAATGCTGTGTGTATATTTAAAAAAGAGTATAAAAAATGCGGGGAAAAGTATTTAAGAAATAAAATGATGGGTAAAAGAAAAAATATCTGATTAAAGAAGAGCAGTGTCAGGCACAGTAGGTGGTCCACTCCTTGACATTGAATAGTAGTATACAGGAGGGAGAATTGTAAGATACTAGAAGTGTGAATTTGCTGTACAATGACATGCCTCTCTCTGTCTGGTGACTATACCCAACATTGGGCCTAATTCAAACCTTATTGCCCCACTGCAAATTTGCAGAGGCCTGCGATCAGATAGTCGGCGCCCATAGAGAGAGAAAACACGCACCGTGCAAGTGTGCGTATGTGTACGCCATGTGAAAACTTCGCCAGACAGCGGACATCTGCAAGTCCATTCGCAACTCACTCACCATCGAATGATTTTTCCAGTCTTTGCAGTCTGTGCGATAGAATCAGGCTGTTCGGAGCTGGAGCTTCCATCACACACCCTCCCAGAAAATGCTTGGGAACACCTGTGTTTTTCTTGACACCCCCAGAAAAAGTCTAGTTACCACCCACAAACATCCGCTTCCTGTCAATCACCTTGCATACTCCTAGCCATCAAAATTTTTGCACCATTCTGTTGCTGTATGGGCTCACACCTGTACATTGCGGTACATACACATGCGCAGTCATTCGATAATCGGCCACTGTGCGATTTCGCACAACAGCGATCAGGTCTGAATTAGGCCCATTATTCCAAAAGAAGCATGCATGGAATGGTTTACAAGTTTCACATTTAAACAAGCATAATACATTGTATTCCATTAATGCTACATTCCTGACACATGTAAGTATATTAATATGCCATGATTGACAAAGAAAAAATATAAAAATATAGCCTTCATCAAATATTATCTAAATTGAGTCATGTTTACATCCACAGGTTCATCACAATGCCATCTCTGACAGCCAACTTAGGAGGAAAATTAGGAAATAGCTGATGAGTCTTCATCAATAAAATAATATAGATAACCTCATTGGACTACAGGTTGAGTATCCCATATCCAAATATCCGAAATACGGAATATTCCGAAATACGGACATTTTGGAGTGTGAGTGAGATAGTGAAACTTTTGTTTTTTGATGGCTCAATGTACACAAACCCTGTTTAATACACAAAGTTATTAAAAATATTGTATTAAATGACCTTCCGGCTGTGTGTATAAGGTGTATAAGAAACATAAATGAATTGTGTGAATGTACACACACTTTGTTTAATGCACAAAGTTATAAAAAATATTGGCTAAAATGACATTCAGGCTGTGTGTATAAGGTGTATATGAAACATAAATACATTCTGTGCTTAGACTTGGGTCCCATCACCATGATATCTCATTATGGTATGCAATTATTCCAAAATACGGAAAAATCCCATATCCAAAATATCTCTGGTCCCAAGCATTTTGGATAAGGGATACTCAACCTGTAGTAATATTTTTGGCAGTGTGGTAGTTAGAGATGAGCGCCTGAAATTTTTCGGGTTTTGTGTTTTGGTTTTGGGTTCGGTTCCGCGGCCGTGTTTTGGGTTCGACCGCGTTTTGGCAAAACCTCACCGAATTTTTTTTGTCGGATTCGGGTGTGTTTTGGATTCGGGTGTTTTTTTCAAAAAACACTAAAAAACAGCTTAAATCATAGAATTTGGGGGTCATTTTGATCCCAAAGTATTATTAACCTCAAAAACCATAATTTACACTCATTTTCAGTCTATTCTGAATACCTCACACCTCACAATATTATTTTTAGTCCTAAAATTTGCACCGAGGTCGCTGTGTGAGTAAGATAAGCGACCCTAGTGGCCGACACAAACACCGGGCCCATCTAGGAGTGGCACTGCAGTGTCACGCAGGATGTCCCTTCCAAAAAACCCTCCCCAAACAGCACATGACGCAAAGAAAAAAAGAGGCGCAATGAGGTAGCTGTGTGAGTAAGATTAGCGACCCTAGTGGCCGACACAAACACCGGGCCCATCTAGGAGTGGCACTGCAGTGTCACGCAGGATGGCCCTTCCAAAAAACCCTCCCCAAACAGCACATGACGCAAAGAAAAAAAGAGGCGCAATGAGGTAGCTGTGTGAGTAAGATTAGCGACCCTAGTGGCCGACACAAACACCGGGCCCATCTAGGAGTGGCACTGCAGTGTCACGCAGGATGGCCCTTCCAAAAAACCCTCCCCAAACAGCACATGACGCAAAGAAAAAAAGAGGCGCAATGAGGTAGCTGTGTGAGTAAGATTAGCGACCCTAGTGGCCGACACAAACACCGGGCCCATCTAGGAGTGGCACTGCAGTGTCACGCAGGATGTCCCTTCCAAAAAACCCTCCCCAAACAGCACATGACGCAAAGAAAAAAAGAGGCGCAATGAGGTAGCTGACTGTGTGAGTAAGATTAGCGACCCTAGTGGCCGACACAAACACCGGGCCCATCTAGGAGTGGCACTGCAGTGTCACGCAGGATGTCCCTTCCAAAAAACCCTCCCCAATCAGCACATGATGCAAAGAAAAAGAAAAGAAAAAAGAGGTGCAAGATGGAATTGTCCTTGGGCCCTCCCACCCACCCTTATGTTGTGTAAACAAAACAGGACATGCACACTTTAACCAACCCATCATTTCAGTGACAGGGTCTGCCACACGACTGTGACTGATATGACGGGTTGGTTTGGACCCCCCCCAAAAAAGAAGCAATTAATCTCTCCTTGCACAAACTGGCTCTACAGAGGCAAGATGTCCACCTCATCTTCACCCTCCGATATATCACCGTGTACATCCCCCTCCTCACAGATTATCAATTCGTCCCCACTGGAATCCACCATCTCAGCTCCCTGTGTACTTTGTGGAGGCAATTGCTGCTGGTCAATGTCTCCGCGGAGGAATTGATTATAATTCATTTTAATGAACATCATCTTCTCCACATTTTCTGGATGTAACCTCGTACGCCGATTGCTGACAAGGTGAGCGGCGGCACTAAACACTCTTTCGGAGTACACACTTGTGGGAGGGCAACTTAGGTAGAATAAAGCCAGTTTGTGCAAGGGCCTCCAAATTGCCTCTTTTTCCTGCCAGTATAAGTACGGACTGTGTGACGTGCCTACTTGGATGCGGTCACTCATATAATCCTCCACCATTCTATCAATGTTGAGAGAATCATATGCAGTGACAGTAGACGACATGTCCGTAATCGTTGTCAGGTCCTTCAGTCCGGACCAGATGTCAGCATCAGCAGTCGCTCCAGACTGCCCTGCATCACCGCCAGCGGGTGGGCTCGGAATTCTGAGCCTTTTCCTCGCACCCCCAGTTGCGGGAGAATGTGAAGGAGGAGATGTTGACAGGTCGCGTTCCGCTTGACTTGACAATTTTGTCACCAGCAGGTCTTTCAACCCCAGCAGACCTGTGTCTGCCGGAAAGAGAGATCCAAGGTAGGCTTTAAATCTAGGATCGAGCACGGTGGCCAAAATGTAGTGCTCTGATTTCAACAGATTGACCACCCGTGAATCCTTGTTAAGCGAATTAAGGGCTGCATCCACAAGTCCCACATGCCCAGCGGAATCGCTCCCTTTTAGCTCCTTCTTCAATGCCTCCAGCTTCTTCTGCAAAAGCCTGATGAGGGGAATGACCTGACTCAGGCTGGCAGTGTCTGAACTGACTTCACGTGTGGCAAGTTCAAAGGGCATCAGAACCTTGCACAACGTTGAAATCATTCTCCACTGCACTTGAGACAGGTGCATTCCACCTACTATATCGTGCTCAATTGTATAGGCTTGAATGGCCTTTTGCTGCTCCTCCAACCTCTGAAGCATATAGAGGGTTGAATTCCACCTCGTTACCACTTCTTGCTTCAGATGATGGCAGGGCAGGTTCAGTAGTTTTTGGTGGTGCTCCAGTCTTCTGTACGTGGTGCCTGTACGCCGAAAGTGTCCCGCAATTTTTCTGGCCACCGACAGCATCTCTTGCACGCCCCTGTCGTTTTTTAAAAAATTCTGCACCACCAAATTCAAGGTATGTGCAAAACATGGGACGTGCTGGAATTTGCCCATATTTAATGCACACACAATATTGCTGGCGTTGTCCGATGCCACAAATCCACAGGAGAGTCCAATTGGGGTAAGCCATTCCGCGATGATCTTCCTCAGTTGCCGTAAGAGGTTTTCAGCTGTGTGCGTATTCTGGAAAGCGGTGATACAAAGCGTAGCCTGCCTAGGAAAGAGTTGGCGTTTGCGAGATGCTGCTACTGGTGCCGCCGCTGCTGTTCTTGCGGCGGGAGTCCATACATCTACCCAGTGGGCTGTCACAGTCATATAGTCCTGACCCTGCCCTGCTCCACTTGTCCACATGTCCGTGGTTAAGTGGACATTGGGTACAACTGCATTTTTTAGGACACTGGTGAGTCTTTTTCTGACGTCCGTGTACATTCTCGGTATCGCCTGCCTAGAGAAGTGGAACCTAGATGGTATTTGGTAACGGGGGCACACTGCCTCAATAAATTGTCTAGTTCACTGTGAACTAACGGCGGATACCGGACGCACGTCTAACACCAACATAGTTGTCAAGGACTCAGTTATCCGCTTTGCAGTAGGATGACTGCTGTGATATTTCATCTTCCTCGCAAAGGACTGTTGAACAGTCAATTGCTTACTGGAAGTAGTACAAGTGGGCTTACGACTTCCCCTCTGGGATGACCATCGACTCCCAGCGGCAACAACAGCAGCGCCAGCAGCAGTAGGCGTTACACGCAAGGATGCATCGGAGGAATCCCAGGCAGGAGAGGACTCGTCAGAATTGCCAGTGACATGGCCTGCAGGACTATTGGCATTCCTGGGGAAGGAGGAAATTGACACTGAGGGAGTTGGTGGGGTGGTTTGCGTGAGCTTGGTTACAAGAGGAAGGGATTTACTGGTCAGTGGACTGCTTCCGCTGTCACCCAAAGTTTTTGAACTTGTCACTGACTTATTATGAATGCGCTGCAGGTGACGTATAAGGGAGGATGTTCCGAGGTGGTTAACGTCCTTGCCCCTACTTATTACAGCTTGACAAAGGGAACACACGGCTTGACACCTGTTGTCCGCATTTCTGGTGAAATACCTCCACACCGAAGAGCTGATTTTTTTGGTATTTTCACCTGGCATGTCAACGGCCATATTCCTCCCACGGACAACAGGTGTCTCCCCGGGTGCCTGACTTAAACAAACCACCTCACCATCAGAATCCTCCTGGTCAATTTCCTCCCCAGCGCCAGCAACACCCATATCCTCCTCATCCTGGTGTACTTCAACACTGACATCTTCAATCTGACTATCAGGAACTGGACTGCGGGTGCTCCTTCCAGCACTTGCAGGGGGCGTGCAAATGGTGGAAGGCGCATGCTCTTCACGTCCAGTGTTGGGAAGGTCAGGCATCGCAACCGACACAATTGGACTCTCCTTGTGGATTTGGGATTTCAAAGAACGCACAGTTCTTTGCGGTGCTTTTGCCAGCTTGAGTCTTTTCAGTTTTCTAGCGAGAGGCTGAGTGCTTCCATCCTCATGTGAAGCTGAACCACTAGCCATGAACATAGGCCAGGGCCTCAGCCGTTCCTTGCCACTCCGTGTGGTAAATGGCATATTGGCAAGTTTACGCTTCTCCTCCGACAATTTTATTTTAGGTTTTGGAGTCCTTTTTTTACTGATATTTGGTGTTTTGGTTTTGACATGCTCTGTACTATGCCATTGGGCATCGGCCTTGGCAGACGACGTTGCTGGCATTTCATCGTCTCGGCCATGACTAGTGGCAGCAGCTTCAGCACGAGGTGGAAGTGGATCTTGATCTTTCCCTAATTTTGGAACCTCAACATTTTTGTTCTCCATATTTTAATAGGCACAACTAAAAGGCACCTCAGGTAAACAATGGAGATGGATGGATTGGATACTAGTATACAATTATGGACGGGCTGCCGAGTGCCGACACAGAGGTAGCCACAGCCGTGAACTACCGCACTGTACTGTGTCTGCTGCTAATATATAGACTGGTTGATAAAGAGATAGTATACTCGTAACTAGTATGTATGTATAAAGAAAGAAAAAAAAACCACGGTTAGGTGGTATATACAATTATGGACGGGCTGCCGAGTGCCGACACAGAGGTAGCCACAGCCGTGAACTACCGCACTGTACTGTGTCTGCTGCTAATATATAGACTGGTTGATAAAGAGATAGTATACTCGTAACTAGTATGTATGTATAAAGAAAGAAAAAAAAACCACGGTTAGGTGGTATATACAATTATGGACGGGCTGCCGAGTGCCGACACAGAGGTAGCCACAGCCATGAACTACCGCACTATACTGTGTCTGCTGCTAATATATAGACTGGTTGATAAAGAGATAGTATACTCGTAACTAGTATGTATGTATAAAGAAAGAAAAAAAAACCACGGTTAGGTGGTATATACAATTATGGACGGGCTGCCGAGTGCCGACACAGAGGTAGCCACAGCCGTGAACTACCGCACTGTACTGTGTCTGCTGCTAATATATAGACTGGTTGATAAAGAGATAGTATACTCGTAACTAGTATGTATGTATAAAGAAAGAAAAAAAAAACACGGTTAGGTGGTATATACAATTATGGACGGGCTGCCGAGTGCCGACACAGAGGTAGCCACAGCCGTGAACTACCGCACTGTACTGTGTCTGCTGCTAATATAGACTGGTTGATAAAGAGATAGTATACTCGTAACTAGTATGTATGTATAAAGAAAGAAAAAAAAACCACGGTTAGGTGGTATATACAATTATGGACGGGCTGCCGAGTGCCGACACAGAGGTAGCCACAGCCGTGAACTACCGCACTGTACTGTGTCTGCTGCTAATATATAGACTGGTTGATAAAGAGATAGTATACTCGTAACTAGTATGTATGTATAAAGAAAGAAAAAAAAAACACGGTTAGGTGGTATATACAATTATGGACAGGCTGCCGAGTGCCGACACAGAGGTAGCCACAGCCGTGAACTACCGCACTGTACTGTGTCTGCTGCTAATATAGACTGGTTGATAAAGAGATAGTATACTCGTAACTAGTATGTATGTATAAAGAAAGAAAAAAAAAACACGGTTAGGTGGTATATACAATTATGGACGGGCTGCCGAGTGCCGACACAGAGGTAGCCACAGCCGTGAACTACCGCACTGTACTGTGTCTGCTGCTAATATATAGACTGGTTGATAAAGAGATAGTATACTCGTAACTAGTATGTATGTATAAAGAAAGAAAAAAAAACCACGGTTAGGTGGTATATACAATTATGGACGGGCTGCCGAGTGCCGACACAGAGGTAGCCACAGCCGTGAACTACCGCACTGTACTGTGTCTGCTGCTAATATATAGACTGGTTGATAAAGAGATAGTATACTCGTAACTAGTATGTATGTATAAAGAAAGAAAAAAAAACCACGGTTAGGTGGTATATACAATTATGGACGGGCTGCCGAGTGCCGACACAGAGGTAGCCACAGCCGTGAACTACCGCACTGTACTGTGTCTGCTGCTAATATAGACTGGTTGATAAAGAGATAGTATACTACTAATATTATATATACTGGTGGTCAGGTCACTGGTCACTAGTCACACTGGCAGTGGCACTCCTGCAGCAAAAGTGTGCACTGTTTAATTTTAATATAATATTATGTACTCCTGGCTCCTGCTATAACCTATAACTGGCACTGCAGTAGTGCTCCCCAGTCTCCCCCACAATTATAAGCTGTGTGAGCTGAGCAGTCAGACAGATATATAATATATATAGATGATGCAGCACACTGGCCTGAGCCTGAGCAGTGCACACAGATATGGTATGTGACTGACTGAGTCACTGTGTGTATCGCTTTTTTCAGGCAGAGAACGGATATATTAAATAAACTGCACTGTGTGTCTGGTGGTCACTCACTATATAATATATTATGTACTCCTGGCTCCTGCTATAACCTATAACTGGCACTGCAGTAGTGCTCCCCAGTCTCCCCCACAATTATAAGCTGTGTGAGCTGAGCAGTCAGACAGATATATATAATATTATATATAGATAATAGATGATGCAGCACACTGGCCTGAGCCTGAGCAGTGCACACAGATATGGTATGTGACTGAGTCACTGTGTGCTGTGTATCGCTTTTTTCAGGCAGAGAACGGATTATAAATAAAACTGGTGGTCACTGGTCACTATCAGCAAAACTCTGCACTGTACACTACTGAGTACTCCTAATGCTCCCCAAAATTAGTAAATCAAGTGTCTCTCTAATCTATTCTAAACGGAGAGGACGCCAGCCACGTCCTCTCCCTATCAATCTCAATGCACGTGTGAAAATGGCGGCGACGCGCGGCTCCTTATATAGAATCCGAGTCTCGCGATAGAATCCGAGCCTCGCGAGAATCCGACAGCGTCATGATGACGTTCGGGCGCGCTCGGGTTAACCGAGCAAGGCGGGAAGATCCGAGTCGCTCGGACCCGTGAAAAAAAACATGAAGTTCTGGCGGGTTCGGATTCAGAGAAACCGAACCCGCTCATCTCTAGTGGTAGTTAGTAAAATGACTTACCTACAATAATTTTCTTTTCTTGATGTGCCATAATTCTTTGAAAGCGCAGCTTAATATATCACATAATTTATGTTCTTAACTTGTAAAAAATGAGAGAGTGATTTCTTTCGAGGCAGATTTACAAATGTTGCTATTGCACTGATTTTCATAACGATTTCCTAAGTTTATAAACTACCCCCAACAAAGCAGAAAACCTGGGATATGATAAATGGACATAAATGTTGATGTTAAAAAAGGGTTTGTTTTTTTTACACAATTTTACATTTGCAACAAATTAGATCAAATGGAAAATACATTTTAAAAAGGTTACACTTGTATATACAGATTAATGCTTAATATGTTTAGATGTTGTATCCAGCAAACAAAGGTGTGGTTTACTAGGTTGACGTTCATCATGTGGATGCTGGTGAAATGTCAACATGATAGAATGTCGACAAACAGACGGGGGTCTAGCAATCATCTGTCTTATCCTAATGGCTGCAGTGGTTCCTGCATCGACTTCGGGTCACAGTTCTCACATGAGGAGCAGTTCCAGCAGAGACATGTGATGACTGCCATCAGGCCCGGTGACAGGGGGGACAAGTGCATTGGTTCAAAGGGGTCCCAAGGATTAGAGGCACAAAAAACACGGCCACGGTGCGTATTAAAATTTTTACACAGTCTCATCCACCTGTCTGCCAATTAACCCAAAAAAACAAATTAACAGGCCACACCAAACTTCCCCCCTTCCCCTCCGGTTAACAGGTTACCTGTGTTCCCTCCTGTGTTGCCGATGTCATGGCTTTGTTACGCAAGATGCTGCACAAGCCCTTCCATGTCTCTTCCTGTCGCCTGCATTGCAAGGAGCAGAGTATCCCAGCATCAAACCGCCTTCCATTAGGCACACTATGACAGTCAGAGGGTATTTACAGATAGCAGCAGCTGCCGCCCTCAGCCCTTCCGATGTCGCTACAGACACGAGACACCCTGGCTGTAGTGAGAACCTCCATGGTCCTGGCACCCTCACCACACAGTTTAACTTTGAAATTTACTTACTTGCTGTAATCATTGTAGCAAAATGTAAATTAATAATTTTAACACTCCAAGGTCACAATCACCAGCAAAAACCATATCCACAGCCAGAGCTATAGATATACTAAATACAGTATACACACACACACACACACACACACACACACACACACACATACAGTGGGGCAAAAAAGTATTTGGACAGCCACCGACTGTGCAAGTTGACCCACTTAAAAAGATGAGAGAGGTCTGTAATTTCCATCATAGGTACACTTCAACTGTGTGAGGCAGAATCTGAAAAAAAAACAGGAAATCACATTGTATGATTTTTAAACAATTTACTTTTATATTCTATAAATATTTGGACACCTACCAAGCAGCAAGATTTCTGTCTTTCACAGACCTGTTACTTCTTTTTTAAGAAGCTCTTCAATCCTCCACTCGTTACCTGTATTAATGGCACCTGTTTGAACTGGTTATCTGTATAAAAGACACCTGTCCACACCCTTAAACAGTCAGACTGCTACCTCTCCACCATGGCTAAGACCAGAGAGCTGTCTAAGGACGCCAGGGATAAAATTGTAGAGCTGCACAAGGCTGGGATGAGCTACTCGACAACAGGCAAGCAGCTTGGTGAGAAGAGATCAACTGTTGGCGCAATTATTAAAAAATGGATGAAACACAAGATCACTGACAATCTCCCTCGACCAGGGGCTCCATTCAAGATCTCACCTCGTGGGGTATCAATGATCTTGAGAACGGTGAGGAATCAGCCCAGAACTACATGGGGGAACCTGGTCAATGACCTCAAGAGAGCTGGGACCACAGTCACAAAGGTTACCATTAGTAACACACTACGTCGTCATGGATTGAAATCCTGCAGCACCCGAAAGGTCTCCCTGCTTAAGCCAGCACATGTCCAGGCCCATCTAAAGTTTGCCAGTGACCATCTGGATGATCCAGAGGAGGATTGGGAGAATGTAATGTGGTCAGATGAGAGCAAAATAAACTTTTTGGTATAAACTCCACTCGCCGTGTTTGGAGGGAGAAGAATGATGAATAGCATCCCAAGAACACCATACCCACTGTGAAG
This sequence comes from Pseudophryne corroboree, assembly GCF_028390025.1. NCBI lineage: Eukaryota > Metazoa > Chordata > Amphibia > Anura > Myobatrachidae > Pseudophryne > Pseudophryne corroboree. Next base: position 459,068,757 of record NC_086445.1, on the reverse strand, counting down.
CATGGGGGTGGAAACATCATGCTTTGCAGCTGCTTTTCAGCAAAGGGGACAGGATGACTGCTCCGTATTAAGGAGAGGATGAATGGGGCCATGTATCGTGAGATTTTGGGCAAAAACCTCCTTCCCTCGGTAAGAGCATTGAAGATGGAACGTGGCTGGGTCTTCCAGCATGACAATGACCCCAAACACACCGCCAACTAAGGTGTGGCTCTGTAAGAGGCATTTCAAGGTCCTGGAGTGACCTAGCCAGTCTCCAGACCTCAACCCAATAGAAAATCTGTGGAGGAGTTGAAAGTCCGTGTTGCCCGGCAACAGCCCCAAAACATGACAGATCTAGAGAAGATCTGCATGGAAGAGTGGGCCAAAATATCTGCTACAGTGTGTGCAAACTTGATCAAGAACTACAGAAAACGTTTGACCTCTTTAATTGCCAACCGAGGTTATATTACAAAGTATTGAGTTAAACTTTTTGATTGTCCAAATATCTATTTTCCGCAAGAATATACAAATTGTTTAAAAATCATACAATGTGATTTCCTGTTTTTTTTTCCAGATTCTGCCTCTCACAGTTGAAGTGTACCTATGATTTAAATTACAGACCTCTCTCATCTTTTTAAGTGGGTCAACTTGCACAATCGGTGGCTGTCCAAATACTTTTTTGCCCCCACTGTTTATGAATATATACATACAGTATGAATATATATATATATAGAGAGAGAGAGAGAGAGAGAGAAATCAAACAAAGAATAAGACAGCGCTTCTCACTTTGTATAGGAATCTTTTAACTTTATATCATAAAAAATAAATACACAAATATCACAATAGGATACCGGCCAGTACCAATTAACTAAAATATACAACAATAAAATAATTCCACATTAGGAAATCTAAAAAGAGCACATAGTACCTTATAGATAATTAGTTATACTTTCAATATCTCATATTTAGCATAGTGAAATATTGAATTGTTAGTAAATCCATATGCAGACAACTCTAGATGTTAGTCCAGCAAATAGCAGGTGAGTATTTGATATGTCCGCATGCAGAACAGCACAAGATGTTAATCAAGCAGAATGAAGCCGGTATAAATGTTAACAGTCCAGCAGTTTTAAGCAGGCTGATTAATGGTGCAGTTAATATATAATTAGCAATACAGCTGGCTATCTGGACTCAGCTGATTTTTCCAAATACCACTGATGAAAGGCAATAACAGTTACCACAGTCCAATAGTCCACCTAGAGTACAGTTTACTATGTACCCAAATATGTTACCTTTCCTTAGATGGCTGTAAGCATGGCAGCCTCATCCATGGGGTATGGTGGACAATAGGAAATCTGTGCAGTGTTCCTTTTTATAGGTATAGAAGGTGCCTCTCCTTAGTACAATAGCAGCCAATTCTCCAACACTTCAATAGGCAGTAAAGTGTGGTGTTTAGCCAGTAGGTGAAGCTCCAAAGTGCAAATGACAGCCGATTCTCCAACACTTCAAATAAGCAGCAAAGTGTGGTGTCTAGCCAGCAGATGAGTCTCCAAATGCGTTTCTCCGCCTACCCTCCGGTTTCAGTGGCTTCCGCTGAAACCGGAGGGTAGGCGGAGAAACGCATTTGGAGAAACGCGTTTGAGGAAATGCATTTGAAGACTCATCTGCTGGCTAGACACCACACTTTGCTGCTTATTTGAAGTATATATATATATATATATATATAGTACTATTGTCTGTACTGGGGTCAACATTGCCTGAAAATGCCTGGAAATTAATGTTATTGTGATTAATAATACTCTAGGAACAAAAAAAAAGCCAAATCGTGTGATTCTAATTCTTTTTGTAATTTAAAATAAAATCAAAATCAGCAAAAGTGGTCTGACACAGATCTTTATCAATATCTAGATAAGAGGCACAAGGGCGGTAGAGTATGTATGTAGAGGAAGGAAGGATTGATTAGTAATTTCTAGTGATGTGCACCGGAAATTTTTTGGGTTTTGTGTTTTGGTTTTGGATTCGGTTCTGCAGCAGTGTTTTGGATTCAGACGCGTTTTGGCAAAACCTCCCTGAAAATTTTTTGTCGGATTCGGGTGTGTTTTGGATTCGGGTGTTTTTTTACAAAAAAAACTCAAAAACAGCTTAAATCATAGAATTTGGGGGTCATTTTGATCCCATAGTATTATTAACCTCAATAACTATAATTTCCACTAATTTTCAGTCTATTCTGAACACCTCACACCTCACAATATTATTTTTAGTCCTAAAATTTGCACCGAGGTCGCTGGATGACTAAGCTAAGCTACCCAAGTGGCTGACACAAACACCTGGCCCATCTACGAGTGGCACTGCAGTGTCAGACAGGATGGCACTTCAAAAAAATAGTCCCCAAACAGCACATGATGCAAAGAAAAAAGAGGCGCAATGAGGTAGCTGTGTGACTAAGCTAAGCGACTAAAGTGGCCGACACAAACACCAGGCCCATCTAGGAGTGGCACTGCAGTGTCAGACAGGATGGCAGATTTAAAAAATAGTCCCCAAACAGCACATGATGCAAAGAAAAAAAGAGGTGCACCAAGGTCGCTGGATGGCTAAGCTAAGCGACACAAGTGGCCGACACAAACACCTGGCCCATCTAGGAGTGGCACTGCAGTGTCAGACAGGATGGCACTTCAAAAAAATAGTCCCCAAACAGCACATGATGCAAAGAAAAAAAAGAGGCACAATGAGGTAGCTGTGTGACTAAGCTAAGCGACCCAAGTGGCCGACACAAACACCTGGCCCATCTAGGAGTGGCACTGCAGTGTCAGACAGGATGGCAGATTTAAAAAATAGTCCCCAAACAGCACATGATGCAAAGAAAAAAAGAGGTGCACCAAGGTCGCTGGATGGCTAAGCTAAGCGACACAAGTGGCCGACACAAACACCTGGCCCATCTAGGAGTGGCACTGCAGTATTAGGCAGGATGGCACTTAAAAAAAATAGTCCCCAAACAGCACATGATGCAAAGAAAAAAAGAGGCGCAATGAGGTAGCTGTGTGACTAAGCTAAGCGACCCAAGTGGCCGACACAAACACCTGGCCCATCTAGGAGTGGCACTGCAGTGTCAGACAGGATGGCACTACAAAAAAATAGTCCCCAAACAGCACATTATGCAAAGAAAAAAAGAGGCACAATGAGGTAGCTGTGTGACTAAGCTAAGCGACACAAGTGGCCGGCACAAACACCTGGCCCATCTAGGAGTGGCACTGCAGTGTCAGACAGGATGGCAGATTTAAAAAATAGTCCCCAAACAGCACATGATGCAAAGAAAAAAAGAGGTGCACCAAGGTCGCTGGATGGCTAAGCTAAGCGACACAAGTGGCCGACACAAACACCTGGCCCATCTAAGAGTGGCACTGCAGTGTCAGGCAGGATGGCACTTCAAAAAAATAGTAACCAAACAGCACATGATGCAAAGAAAAATGAAAGAAAAAAGAGGTGCAAGATGGAATTGTCCTTGGGCCCTCCCACCCACCCTTATGTTGTATAAACAGGACATGCACACTTTAACAAACCCATCATTTCAGCGACAGGGTCTGCCACACGACTGTGACTGAAATGACTAGTTGGTTTTGGCCCCCACCAAAAAAGAAGCAATCAATCTCTCCTTGCACAAACTGGCTCTACAGAGGCATGATGTCCACCTCATCCTCATGGTCCGATTCCTCACCCCTTTCACTGTGTACATCCCCCTCCTCACAGATTATTAATTCGTCCCCACTGGAATCCACCATCTCAGGTCCCTCTGTACTTTCTGGAGGCAATTGCTGCTGGTGAATGTCTCCACGGAGGAATTGATTATAATTCATTTTGATGAACATCATCTCCACATTTTCTGGAAGTAACCTCGTACGCCGATTGCTGACAAGGTGAGCGGCTGCACTAAACACTCTTTCGGAGTACACACTGGAGGGGGGGCAACTTAGGTAAAATAAAGCCAGTTTGTGCAAGGGCCTCCAAATTGCCTCTTTTTCCTGCCAGTATACGTACGGACTGTCTGACGTGCCTACTTGGATGCGGTCACTCATATAATCCTCCACCATTCTATCAATGGTGACAGAATCATATGCAGTGACAGTAGACGACATGTCAGTAATCGTTGGCAGGTCCTTCAGTCCGGATAAGATGTCAGCACTCGCTCCAGACTGCCCTGCATCACCGCCAGCGGGTGGGCTCGGAATTCTTAGCCTTTTCCTCGCAGCCCCAGTTGCGGGAGAATGTGAAGGAGGAACTGTTGACGGGTCACGTTCCGCTTGACTTGACAATTTTCTCACCAGCAGGTCTTTGAACCTCTGCAGACTTGTGTCTGCCAGATAAAGAGATCCAACGTAGGTTTTAAATCTAGGATCGAGCACGGTGGCCAAAATGTAGTGCTCTGATTTTAACAGATTGACCACCCGTGAATCCTGGTTAAGCGAATTAAGGGCTCCATCCACAAGTCCCACATGCCTAACGGAATCGCTCCATTTTAGCTCCTCCTTCAATGTCTCCAGCTTCTTTTGCAAAAGCCTGATGAGGGGAATGACCTGACTCAGGCTGGCAGTGTTGGAACTTACTTCACGTGTGGCAAGTTCAAAGGGTTGCAGAACCTTGCACAACGCTGAAATCATTCACCACTGCGCTTGAGTCAGGTGCATTCCCCCTCCTTTGCCTATATCGTAGGCAGATGTATAGGCTTGAATGGCCTTTTGCTGCTCCTCCATCCTCTGAAGCATATAGAGGGTTGAATTCCACCTCGTTACCACCTCTTGCTTCAGATGATGGCAGGGCAGGTTCAGGAGTGTTTGCTGGTGCTCCAGTCTTCGGCACGCGGTGGCTGAATGCCGAAAGTGGCCCGCAATTCTTCGGGCCACCGACAGCATCTCTTGCATGCCCCTGTCGTTTTTTAAATAATTCTGCACCACCAAATTCAATGTATGTGCAAAACATGGGACGTGCTGGAATTTGCCCAGATGTATTGCACGCACAATATTGCTGGCATTGTCCGATGTCACAAATCCCCAGGAGAATCCATTTGGGGTAAGCCATTCTGCGATGATGTTCCTCAGTTTCCGTAAGAGGTTGTCAGCTGTGTGCCTCTTCTGGAAAGCGGTGATACAAAGCGTAGCCTGCCTAGGAATGAGTTGGCATTTGCGAGATGCTGCTACTGGTGCCGCCGCTGCTGTTCTTGCTGCGGGAGGCAATACATCTACCCAGTGGGCTGTCACAGTCATATAGTCCTGAGTCTGCCCTGCTCCACTTGTCCACATGTCCGTGGTTAAGTGGACATTGGGTACAACTGCATTTTTTAGGACACTGGTGACTCTTTTTCTGAGGTCTGTGTACATTTTCGGTATCGCCTGCCTAGAGAAATGGAACCTAGATGGTATTTGGTACCGGGGACACAGTACCTCAATCAAGTCTGTAGTTGCCTGTGAATTAACGGTGGATAACGGAAACACGTTTCTCACTGCCCAGGCTGCCAAGGCCTCAGTTATCCGCTTTGCAGCAGGATGACTGCTGTGATATTTCATCTTCCTTGCAAAGGACTGTTGGACAGTCAATTGCTTACTGGAAGTAGTACAAGTGGTCTTCCGACTTCCCCTCTTGGATGACGATCGACTCCCAGCAGCAACAACAGCAGCGCCAGCAGCAGTAGGCGTTACACTCAAGGATGCATCGGAGGAATCCCAGGCAGGAGAGGACTCGTCAGACTTGACAGTGACATGGCCTGCAGGACTATTGGCTTTCCTGTGTAAGGAGGAAATTGACACTGAGGGAGTTGGTGGTGTGGTTTGCAGGAGCTTGGTTACAAGAGGAAGGGATTTAGTGGTCAGTGGACTGCTTCCGCTGTCATCCAAAGTTTTTGAACTTGTCACTGACTTATGATGAATGCGCTGCAGGTGACGTATAAGGGAGGATGTTCCGAGGTGGTTAACGTCCTTACCCCTACTTATTACAGCTTGACAAAGGCAACACATGGCTTGACACCTGTTGTCCGCATTTCTGTTAAAATAATTCCACACCGAAGAGGTGATTTTTTTTGTAATTTGACAAGGCATGTCAATGGCCATATTCGTCCCACGGACAACAGGTGTCTCCCTGGGTGCCTGACTTAAACAAACCACCTCACCATCAGAATCCTCCTTGTCAATTTCCTCCTCAGCGCCAGCAACACCCATATCCTCATCCTGGTATACTTCAACAGTGACATCTTCAATTTGACTATCAGGAACTGGACTGCGGGTGCTCCTTCCGCACTTGCCCCCTGCAAATGGTGGAAGGTGCCACCTCTTCCCGTCCAGTGTTGGGAAGGTCAGGCATCGCAGCCGACACAATTGGACTCTCCTTGGGGATTTGTGATTTAGAATAACGCACAGTTCTTTGCTGTGCTTTTTCCAGCTTAAGTCTTTTCATTTTTCTAGCGAGAGGATGAGTGCTTCCATCCTCATGTGAAGCTGAACCACTAGCCATGAACATAGGCCAGGGCCTCAGCCGTTCCTTGCCACTCCGTGTAGTAAATGGCATATTGGCAAGTTTACGCTTCTCCTCAGACGCTTTAAATTTTGATTTTTGGGTCATTTTACTGAACTTTTGTGTTTTGGATTTTACATGCTCTCTACTATGACATTGGGCATCGGCCTTGGCTGACGACGTTGATGGCATTTCATCATCTCGGCCATGACTAGTGGCAGCAGCTTCAGCACGAGGTGGAAGTGGATCTTGATCTTTCCCTATTTTACCCTCCACATTTTTGTTCTCCATTTTTTAATGTGTGGAATTATATGCTAGTATCAATAGCAATGGCCTACTATTATATATACTGCGCACAACTGAAATGCACCACAGGTATGGATGGATAGTATACTTGACGACACAGAGGTAGGTAGAGCAGTGGCCTACTGTACCGTACTGCTATATATTATATACTGGTGGTCAGTAAACTGTGCAAAACTGAAATGCACCACAGGTATGGATGGATAGTATACTTGACGACACAGAGGTAGGTAGAGCAGTGGCCTACTCTACCGTACTGCTATATATTATATACTGGTTGTCAGCAAACTGTGCAAAACTGAAATGCACCACAGGTATGGATGGATAGTATACTTGACGACACAGAGGTAGGTAGAGCAGTGGCCTACTGTACCGTACTGCTATATATTATATACTGGTGGTCAGCAAACTGTGCAAAACTGAAATGCACCACAGGTATGAATGGATAGTATATTTGACGACACAGAGGTAGGTAGAGCAGTGGCCTACTGTACCGTACTGCTATATATTATATACTGGTGGTCAGCAAACTGTGCAAAACTAAAATGCACAACAGGTATGGATGGATAGTATACTTGACGACACAGAGGTAGGTAGAGCAGTGGCCTACTGTACCGTACTGCTATATATTATTTACTGGTGGTCAGCAAACTGTGCAAAACTGAAATGCACCACAGGTATGGATGGATAGTATACTTGACGACACAGAGGTAAGTAGAGCAGTGGCCTACTGTACCGTACTGCTATATATTATATACTGGTGGTCAGCAAACTGTGCAAAACTGAAATGCACCACAGGTATGGATGGGATAGTATACTTGACGACACAGAGGTAGAGCAGTGGACTACTGTACCGTACTGCTATATATATAGTTATACTGGTGGTCAGCAAAATTCTGCACTGTCCTCCTACTATATACTACAATGCAGCACAGATATGGAGCATTTTTAAGGCAGAGAATGTATAATACTAGTGGTCACTGGTCAGCAAAACTCTGCACTGTCCTCCTACTATATAATACTGCTGGTCCCCAGTCCCCACAATAAAGCAATTAGCACACTGAGCACAGATATTTGCAGCACAGTGAGCACAGATATGGAGCGTTTTTCAGGCAGAGAACGTAGATATTTGCACTTGCAGCACACTGAGCACAGATATTTGCAGCACACTGAGCACAGATATTTGCAGCCCACTGAACATAGAAACTGAGAGGACGCCAGCCACGTCCTCTCACGATCATCTCCAATGCACGAGTGAAAAATGGCGGCGACACGCGGCTCCTTATATAGAATACGAATCTCGCGAGAATCCAACCGCGGGATGATGACGTTCGGGCGCACTCGGGTTAACCGAGCAAGGCGGGAGGATCCAAGTTGCTCGGACCCGTGCAAAAAAAGGTGAAGTTCGGGCGGGTTCGGATCCCGAGGATCCGATCCCGCTCATCACTAAGAGATACTTGTACAAATATGGTCTTCATGGAAGAGTCATCAGAAGAAAACATCTTCTACGTCCTCACCACAAAAATCAGCGTTTGAAGTTTGCAAATGAACATATAGACAAGCCTGATGCATTTTGGAATAAAGTTCTGTGGACCGATGAGGTTAAAATAGAACTTTTTGGCCGCAATGAGCAAAGGTACGTTTGGAGAAGGAAGGGCACAGAATTTAATGAAAAGAACCTCTGTCCAACTGTTAAGCATGGGGGTGGATCAATCATGCTTTGGGGTTGTATTGCAGCCAGTGGCACAGGGAATATTCATGAGTAGAAGGAAAAATGGATTCAATAAGATTCCAGCAAATTTTGGACGCTAACTTGATGCCATCTGTGAAAAAGCTGAAGTTAAAGAGAGGCTGGCTTCTACAAATGGATAATGATCCTAAACACACCTCAAAATCCACGGTGGATTACATCAAGAGGCGTAAACTGAAGGTTTTGCCATGGTCTTCACAATCTCCTGACCTCAACATAATTGAAAATCTATGGATAGACCTTAAAAGAGCAGTGCGTCACAGATAGCCCAGGAATCTCAAAGAACTGGAAGACTTTTGTAAGGAAGAATGGGCGAAGATACCTCAAACAAGAATTGAAAGACTCTTGGCTGGCTACAAAAAGCATTTACAAGCTGTGACACTTGCCAAAGGGGGCAGTACAAGGTATTAACTGTCACGATCCGGGTATCTCTACGCCATTTCTTACCCATCAGATGCCTCCTAAGGCTGGCTCAGCGCTCTAGGACCGGATCCCATCTGTTATTCTAATGTTCACATTCCTGCATCCTCTCCTGTCTCTCTGAGACGCTGTCACAGTAACGCCTTATTACATCTGGCATGGCGTCTCCCGCGGCCTCCGCCGCCGTCCCTGAGCTTCTGCATGCAGAGTGTCAGAGTGGCGATTACGTCAGCCGCGGCCTCCGCTGTGTCCGCGTGGTTGGATGTGCACTTGTCAGCCTGGCGTCTCCTGTCTCCAGTGGCCGGCGCCGCCATTACTGTTTTCATTACCACATGGATTACAAACCAAACTTCCCTCCAAGTGTCTGCATGGGCGCAGCCATCTTGGATTCTGTCAGCTGATCATTTCCTCCAATCTGTTGTCAGTATTGTTAATCTGCATAATTGCCTAGCCAATCCCTTCCTTGCTGCAGGTATAAATACACTGTGCCTGAGCAAGGAAGGCGTCAGTGCTTTGGTTGTCAAACCTAGTTCCTGTTTGTCTCTCTCCTGTGATTGTCTTCCAGGTTCCAGCTCCTTTCTCAAGACTTCCACCATAGAGACCCGCACCAGCATTCCACCTGCGGTGTAGCCTGACTCTCCAATCCATTGTGGATTCATCTGTTTCCAGCTACAACATTACCTGCTTCCAGCTCAGCTTCCAGCAGAGTACAGCTTCCCTTAAAGGGCCGGTGTCCTTTCTACACTTTACCACTCTCCACCGGTATTATTATTTCTCCGCTCTCAAGTTCTACATTTCAGTTCATATTTCATCGCTCCCAAGTTCATTTATTATTTAACTGGTTCCAGCCAGTATCCACTCCGTGCTAACAACAGTCTGGTTCCAGCCAGTATCCACAGCAGCTGTTTTACCTTCAGCAACCCAGCTTTTCCTGGAACACCAGCTGGCACAATCCTGGGTTATCTCCATTGCTACAGTCGGGCCTGGTAAGGACTTTCCATCTAGAAGATCATAAGAACTATCTCACACTACCAGTGCCCTGTGGCTCCTGCCATCCTGTAGTACCCAGGAACTGTATTTATTATTTGCTGACTTTTACGTTTTCTTTTACTGCTGCTGTGTTGCGGAGTTGTCATAATAAACATCATTGACTTTTATCTAAGTTGTCGTGGTCACGCCTTCGGGCAGTTATTATTCATGTTACTTACATGTCCAGGGGTCTGATACAACCTCCCAGGTTCCGGTACATCTCAGCCCCTACAACTGAGGCTGCCTCCCGTCAGCTCAGGCCCTCAGTTGTGACAGTAAGCACTGACCTAATGAATCCAGCCGGAGACCAGGATCAAGCGGCCAGGCCGATGCAAGAACTGGCAGCCCGACTAGAACATCAGGAGGCTGCACAGGGCCACATCATCCGCTGTCTCCAGGATCTCTCTACTCGGCTGGATGGGATTCAGACAACTCTCCGTGGATCAGGCGCATCTGGTGCGTCAACCACAGTGACTCCAGCTATAACCCCACTCACCTTACCCATTTCTGCTCCACGTCTTCATCTTCCAACGCCAGCAAAATTTGACGGATCTCCAAGATTCTACAGGGGATTTCTCAACCAGTGTGAGATTCAGTTTGAGCTACAACCTGGCAATTTTCCCAGTGACCGTACAAAAATTGCCTACATCATCTCTCTTCTCAGTGGCTCCGCCCTTGACTGGGCATCACCGTTATGGGAGAGGTCCGACACCCTGCTATCTTCTTACACTGCATTCGTGTCAACATTCAGGCGCATCTTCGACGAGCCAGGCCGGGTAACCTCAGCTTCATCCGAGATTCTCCGTTTATGCCAGGGGTCACGTACTGTAGGACAATATCTGATACAGTTCCAGATCCTGGCATCCGAACTGGCATGGAACGACGAGGCCCTGTATGCTGCATTCTGGCATGGCTTATCTGAGCTTATTAAAGATGAGTTAGCTACCAGAGACTTACCTTCTAAGTTAGATGAGCTAATCTCACTCTGCACGAAAGTTGATTTGCGTTTCAGAGAGAGAGCAACTGAGCGTGGAAGATCATCTGCTCCAAAATCTTCTGCTCCTCCTCCTCGTCAACTGTCACCATCTAAAGATGAGCCCATGCAAATTGGCCGTTCCCGTTTAACTCCTGCTGAGCGCCGAAGACGTCTCTCTGAGTCTCTTTGTCTTTACTGTGCAGCTCCGTCTCACACCATCAATGCCTGTCCCGAACGTCCGGGAAAACTCCAAACCCTAGCTCGCCCAGGAGAGGGCCGGCTAGGAGTAATGATCTCCTCTCCATCTCCTCATGATTGTAATCTCCCAGTCTCGCTTCAAGTTGCTCAACGTTATCGGAACGTCATTGCTCTCCTTGATTCCGGAGCAGCTGGGAACTTTATTACTGAAGCCTATGTTAAACGGTGGTCCCTACCCACCGAGAGACTTCCTTCCTCCTTTTCCTTAACTGCCGTGGATGGCAGTAAAATTTTTGATACTGTTATTGCTCTAAGGACTCTACCAGTTCGTCTGAGAGTGGGAGTTCTTCATTCCGAACTTATTTCACTTTTAGTGATTCCAAGAGCCACACATCCTGTGGTCCTGGGCCTTCCATGGCTCCGTCTTCACAATCCTACAATTGATTGGACGACTACGCAAATCCTGGCATGGGGTTCCTCCTGTGCAGAGACATGTTTGTTTAAAGTATTGCCTGTCTGTTCTTCCTCCCCCAGGTCGTCTGATGTTCCACCTCCTCCATATCAAGATTTCACGGATGTGTTCAGTAAAGCTTCTGCTGATATCCTTCCTCCTCATAGAGAATGGGACTGCCCGATTGATCTCGTTCCAGGGAAGGTTCCACCTCGAGGCCGAACTTATCCGTTGTCTCTGCCTGAGACGCATTCTATGGAGGAATACATTAAAGAGAACCTAGCAAAGGGGTTCATTCGACCTTCTTCTTCCCCAGCCGGCGCAGGCTTCTTTTTTGTAAAAAAGAAAGATGGTGGTCTGCGGCCGTGCATCGACTACAGAGGTTTGAACGACATTACCATCAAGAACCGTTATCCTTTACCCCTGATTACTGAGCTCTTTGACAGAGTTAGCGGAGCTACCATCTTTACAAAGCTGGACTTGCGAGGTGCATACAATCTCATCCGGATCCGTGAGGGTGACGAGTGGAAGACCGCCTTTAACACCCGTGACGGACATTATGAGTACCTCGTCATGCCCTTCGGATTGAGCAATGCTCCAGCTGTCTTCCAGCATTTTGTCAATGAGATTTTCAGAGACATTCTATACCGTCATGTCGTGGTCTATCTAGACGATATCCTCATTTTTGCCAACGATTTAGAGGAACATCGTTTTTGGGTTAAAGAGGTTCTGTCCCGTCTCCGTGTCAATCATCTCTATTGCAAATTAGAAAAATGCGTCTTTGAAGTCAAGTCCATTCCGTTTCTAGGGTACATTGTGTCCGGTTCCGGACTAGAGATGGATCCTGAGAAACTACAAGCAATTCAGAATTGGCCGGTACCCTTAACCCTCAAAGGGGTCCAGAGGTTCTTAGGGTTCGCCAATTATTACCGAAAGTTTATACGAGACTTTTCCACCATTGTGGCGCCTATTACTGCTTTCACCAAGAAGGGTGCTAACCCGTCCAAGTGGTCTGAAGAAGCCATGCAAGCTTTTCATCTTTTAAAACAGAGGTTCATCTCTGCGCCTGTCCTGAAACAGCCTGACATCGACTCTCCTTTCATCCTAGAGGTGGATGCCTCCTCCGTTGGAGTAGGAGCGGTGTTATCTCAGAGGGCTAAAGATGGCCATTTACATCCTTGCAGTTTCTTCTCCCGGAAGTTCTCCCCAGCTGAGCGCAACTATGCCATTGGCGACCAGGAGTTGCTAGCCATCAAGCTCGCTCTAGAAGAGTGGAGGTATCTGTTGGAGGGAGCTTCTCATTCAATCACCATACTTACAGACCACAAGAACCTTTTATACCTGAAGGGCGCACAATGTCTCAACCCTCGTCAGGCCAGATGGGCACTTTTCTTTTCCAGGTTCGACTTTAAACTCCAGTTCTGTCCGGGCTCTCAGAATCGCAAGGCCGATGCCCTTTCCCGCTCATGGGAGCAAGAAAATGAGTCAGAGTCTTCAGACAAGCATCCTATTATAAATCCGTTGGCATTCTCCACGGTAGGGATGGACTCTACGCCCCCATCAGGGAAAAGTTTTGTGAAGCCGATGCTAAGGAAGAAGCTCATGCATTGGGCCCATGCTTCCCGTTTTGCCGGACATACAGGTATCCAAAAAACCCTGGAGTTTATCTCTAGGTCCTATTGGTGGCCAACTCTGAAAAAGGACGTCTTGGAGTTTATTGCATCTTGCCCAAAGTGTGCCCAACATAAAGTATCCCGCCAGTCGCCTGCGGGGCAACTGGTTCCACTATCCGTTCCCCGTCGACCATGGACCCACTTGTCGATGGATTTCATTACAGACTTACCCATGTGCAACAAGTTCAATACCATCTGGGTGGTAGTTGACCGGTTCACCAAGATGGCACACTTCATTCCTCTCACCGGTCTTCCGTCAGCTTCCAAGTTGGCTCAAGTATTCATACAAGAGATCTTCCGACTCCACGGTCTTCCTGAAGAAATTATCTCAGATCGAGGAGTTCAATTCACAGCCAAATTCTGGCGAAGTTTATGTCAAGTCCTCCAAGTCAAGCTAAAGTTTTCCACGGCTTACCATCCTCAGACCAATGGTCAAACTGAGAGGGTGAATCAGGACTTGGAGGCCTTCCTCCGCATCTATGTGTCCTCCTCTCAAGATGACTGGGTTCAATTACTTCCCTGGGCCGAGTTCTGTCATAACAACCAGTATCATTCTTCATCTGCTTCAACACCATTCTTCACTAACTTTGGATTCCACCCTAAAGTCCCTGAGTTCCAACCGCTTCCAGCAACTTCTGTTCCCGCAGTGGATATCACCTTGCATCAGTTTGCCAATATCTGGAAGAGCGTACGATCAGCTCTGCTCAAGGCATCGTTCAGGTACAAGAAGTTTGCGGATAAGAAGCGTCGAGCAGTTCCTGCTCTCAAGGTGGGTGATCGGGTATGGTTATCCACGAAGAATTTGAGGTTAAGAGTTCCCAGTATGAAGTTTGCACCTCGCTATATCGGTCCTTTCAAGATTGAACAAGTCATCAATCCTGTTGCTTACAGACTCCAGTTGCCTCCCTTCTTAAAAATACCCAGGACATTCCATGTTTCCCTGTTGAAACCGCTGATCTTGAATCGGTTTCATTCCTCACTTCCTCCAACTCCGAAAGTCCAAACTCAACGAGGCGTTGAGTATGAAGTGGCCAAGATCCTGGACTCACGTCACCGTTACGGTCAACTACAATATCTTATTGACTGGAAGGGTTATGGTCCTGAGGAACGTTCATGGACCAATGCTTCTGATGTCCATGCTCCTGCCTTGGTCCGGAGATTCCATTCCAAGTTTCCTCAAAAGCCAAAGAAGTGTCCTGGGGCCACTCCTAAAGGGGGCAGGTGCTGTCACGATCCGGGTATCTGGACGCCATTTCTTACCCATCAGATGCCTCCTAAGGCTGGCTCAGCGCTCTAGGACCGGATCCCATCTGTTATTCTAATGTTCACATTCCTGCATCCTCTCCTGTCTCTCTGAGACGCTGTCACAGTAACGCCTTATTACATCTGGCATGGCGTCTCCCGCGGCCTCCGCCGCCGTCCCTGAGCTTCTGCATGCAGAGTGTCAGAGTGGCGATTACGTCAGCCGCGGCCTCCGCTGTGTCCGCGTGGTTGGATGTGCACTTGTCAGCCTGGCGTCTCCTGTCTCCAGTGGCCGGCGCCGCCATTACTGTTTTCATTACCACATGGATTACAAACCAAACTTCCCTCCAAGTGTCTGCATGGGCGCAGCCATCTTGGATTCTGTCAGCTGATCATTTCCTCCAATCTGTTGTCAGTATTGTTAATCTGCATAATTGCCTAGCCAATCCCTTCCTTGCTGCAGGTATAAATACACTGTGCCTGAGCAAGGAAGGCGTCAGTGCTTTGGTTGTCAAACCTAGTTCCTGTTTGTCTCTCTCCTGTGATTGTCTTCCAGGTTCCAGCTCCTGTCTCAAGACTTCCACCATAGAGACCCGCACCAGCATTCCACCTGCGGTGTAGCCTGACTCTCCAATCCATTGTGGATTCATCTGTTTCCAGCTACAACATTACCTGCTTCCAGCTCAGCTTCCAGCAGAGTACAGCTTCCCTTAAAGGGCCGGTGTCCTTTCTACACTTTACCACTCTCCACCGGTATTATTATTTCTCCGCTCTCAAGTTCTACATTTCAGTTCATATTTCATCGCTCCCAAGTTCATTTATTATTTAACTGGTTCCAGCCAGTATCCACTCCGTGCTAACAACAGTCTGGTTCCAGCCAGTATCCACAGCAGCTGTTTTACCTTCAGCAACCCAGCTTTTCCTGGAACACCAGCTGGCACAATCCTGGGTTATCTCCATTGCTACAGTCGGGCCTGGTAAGGACTTTCCATCTAGAAGATCATAAGAACTATCTCACACTACCAGTGCCCTGTGGCTCCTGCCATCCTGTAGTACCCAGGAACTGTATTTATTATTTGCTGACTTTTACGTTTTCTTTTACTGCTGCTGTGTTGCGGAGTTGTCATAATAAACATCATTGACTTTTATCTAAGTTGTCGTGGTCACGCCTTCGGGCAGTTATTATTCATGTTACTTACATGTCCAGGGGTCTGATACAACCTCCCAGGTTCCGGTACATCTCAGCCCCTACAACTGAGGCTGCCTCCCGTCAGCTCAGGCCCTCAGTTGTGACATTAACTCTGCAGGGTGCCCAAACTTTTGCAGAAGCCATTTTTTGTTTTCTGTTCTTTTGAAAGTATAAATGATGGAAATAAAATCAAACTTTTTTTGACATGTTATAAGAATGTCTAATCTGTAATTTGATGCCTTTTGGAGATTTTTCCATCCTTCCTTGGCTTCTTTTTGCACATTAAAATAAATTTTTGCCTGGGGTGCCAAAACTTTCAATCCCCACTGTAGGCCCTCATTGCGAGTTGATCGTTCGCTGCCGTTTTTCGCAGCACAGCGATCAGGTTACTACTGAGCATGCGTATGCACCACAATCCCCACGCGCACCGTACAGGTACAAATAGCATCGTTGCTGTGTAATGCTTCTAGTGACTAATCCATTTGCACAACCGATTGCATGGAGATTGACAGGAAGAGGGCGCTTATGGGTGTCAACTGACCATTTTCTGGGAGTGGTAGGGAAAACGCAGGCATGTCCATGCGTTTGCAGGGCGGGTGTCTGACGTCAATTCCGGGACCGGACAGGCTGAAGTGATCGCAAGGGCTGAGTAAGTTCAGACCTACTCAGAAGCTGCAAAAAAACTTTTTTGTACTGCTCAGCTGCACATGCGATCGCACACTTGCAAAGCAAAAATACACTCCCCCGTGGGCGGCGAATATGCATTTGCACGGCTGCTAAAAGTAGCTAGCGAGCGATCAACTCGGAATGAGGGCCCTGGTGTACATTTGGACAAAAAGGAAAAAGCATACAACATGGTGTAGTTTGGATCAGGGTGTGGCTAGGGACAGTATTGGGGTGGAGCCTGAAGCAACAGACATATTCTAGTGTAGCTAGCAGTGCTGCTGTGCTGTGGGGACTGAAGGGTACACTCAGGGGCGGATCCAGAAGAAAATGATAGGGGGGGCACCATGGAAGGGGCAAGTACATTTGCGTGCGGCTTTCGTTGAATGTGAGGTGGCGCTACTTATACAATGCCCACAGTTGTAGCGCTCATTATGCAATGTCCACTGTACTGGTAGTGCCCCTTATATAGACCCCATAGTAGTGGTGCCCCTTATGCAATGCCCGTATTGCCCCAGTAGTAATGTTGCCTGCAGTAATGCCCCCAGTCAGTTAGCGCCCTAGAATTTATGCCCCCAGTGGTAATGCCCCTGCAGTTATGACCCCAGTAGTTTACCCCCGCCCCCTTCAGTTTAGCCTCCCAGTGGTAATGCCCCCAGTAGTTTGCCTGCTTGTAGTTTAGCCACCAGTAGTTTTGCCTCCCTGTAGTTTGCCCCATTGTAGTTTAGCCCCTGTAGTTATGCCCCCCTTGTAGTTTAACCCCCCAGTAGTAATGCCCCCAGTAGTTTGGCCCCTGTAGTTATGCCCACAGTTGTTTGGAACCCCTGTAGTTTAGCCCCCAAGTAGTAATGCCACTGTAGTTAAGCCGCCAGTAGTAATGCCCCTGTAGTTACGCCGCCAGTAGTAATGCCCTCCTGTAGTATGCCCCCAGTAGTTAGCCCCTTTGTAGTTGGCCCCCAGTAATAATGTCCCCCAGTAGATGCCCCCCAGTAATAATGTCCCCCAGTAGTTTGCCCCCAGTAGATGCCCCCATTAATAATGTCCTCCAGTAGTTTGCCCCCGTAGTAATTCCCCCTAGGAGTTTGCCCCCAATATATGACCCCCCAGTAGTAATGCCCCCAATAGATGCCCCCCAGTAATAATGCCCACAGTAGATGGCCCCCAGTAAAAATGTCCCCCAGTAGCTGCCCCCAGTAGTAATACCCCAATAGATGACCCCCCAGTAGTAATGCCCCCAGTAGATGCCCCCCAGTAATAATGCCCCCAGTAGTAATGCCCCTTGTTGATGCCCCCCAGTAGTAATGTCCCCCCGTAGTTTGCCCCCAGTAGATGCCTCCGCTGCACTAAGTAAGAAAAAACCATCATACTTACCGAGCCCCGTTCCCGCTTCCAGACCGCTTCAGTCCTCCTCTTGGCGTCCGCTCCTCAGCACTATGAGAGAGATGTCATGACTGACGTCTCTCCCATAGCGCACGCCGCACAGTGACAGCGCCGGGACCCGGAGCTCAGTACTGAGCTCTTGCCTCTGGCTGCCGCTGTGCAGGGAGACAGGCGCCCGCTGGTAACACAATCTCAGCGGGCGCCCGTCATCTCCCTGTGCGGCGCCGGGAGGGGACGGAGGCCACAAATGACAGGGGGGGGGGCACAGGCCCGAGTGCAACCCCCTGGATCCGCCACTGGGTACACTATACACATACCCTCCAACTGTACCTTTTTAGCAGGTATGGTACGCCCTCTTTTCTAATTTGTACCGATTTTTATGTGTAAAAATAGGATTTTGGTTACCTACCAGTAGATCCTTTTCTCGTAGTCCGTATAGGATGCGGGGGTCCACATTAGTACCACGGGGTATAGACAGGTCCACTAGGAGCCATTGGCACTTTAAGAGTTTGAGAGTGTGGGTTGGCTCCTCCCTCTATGCCCCTCCTACCAGACTCAGTCTAGAAACTGTGTCCGTGGAGACGGACATCTTCGAGAGAAGGATTTAACACAGATAGTGGCGAGATTCATACCAGCTCACACATACAAGGTACATCAAGCTAACTTAGCTTGAAAACTCAGCAACTGCTGAAACATTACTTACCAAGTAACAATGCAGTACATAACTAAACAAAGTCGTACTGAACCAGATAACGGTTGCAGGAAAACGAAGCGCTGGGCGGGCGCCCAGCATCCTCTACGGACTATGAGAAAAGGATTTACCGGTAGGTAACCAAAATCCTATTTTCTCTTACGTCCTAGAGGATGCTGGGGTCCTCATTAGTACCATGGGGATGTACCAAAGCTCCCAGAATGGGAGGGAGAGCGCGGAGGCTCCTGCAGAACTGATTGACTGAACTTCAGATCATCAGAGGCCAAAGTATCGAACTTGTAAAACTTTGCAAACATGTTCGACCCAGACCAAGTTGCAGCTTGACAAAGTTGCAATGCCGAGACACCCAGGGCAGCCGCCCAGGAAGACCCCACCTTACCAGTAGAGTGGGCCTTAACAGATTTTGGACACGGCAGTCCTGCCGTAGAATAAGTGTGCTGGATACTGAACCGCATCTAGCGAGAAATAGTCTGCTTAGAAGCAGGACACCCAATCTTCTTGGGATCATATAGGACAAACAGAGAGTCCGACTCTCTGTGACAAGAAGTTCTCTTCACATATATCTTCAGAGCCCTTACAACATCCAAGGACTTTGATGTAATTGAGGTACTGGCACCACAATAGGTTGGTTGATATGAAATGCCGACACAAACTTCAGAAGAAACTGCTGACGTGTCCGAAGCTCAGCTCTATCTTCGTAGAAGATCAAGTAAGGACTATTATAGGACAAAGCCCCTAATTCCGACACATGTCTAGCAGAAGCTAAGGCCAACAACGTGACCGCCTTCCATGTAAGAAATTTGACCTCAACCTCCTGTAGAGGCTCAAACCAATCCGACTGGAGAAACTGCAACACCACGTTAAGGTCCCAAGACGCCGTAGGCGGTACAAAGGGAGGTTGGATGTGCAGAACTCCCTTCAAAAAAG
Organism: Pseudophryne corroboree; assembly: GCF_028390025.1. Classification (NCBI taxonomy): domain Eukaryota; kingdom Metazoa; phylum Chordata; class Amphibia; order Anura; family Myobatrachidae; genus Pseudophryne; species Pseudophryne corroboree. The sequence goes on along the minus strand of NC_086445.1, from coordinate 459,049,370 downwards.
TCTGAACCTCAGGGAGGGCAGCCAATTGTTTCTGGAAGAAGATGAGAGGGCCAAAATCTGGACCTTCACAGATCCCAGCCTCAGGCCCATATCCACACCTGCTTGCAGGAAGAGGAGAAAACGTCCGAGTTGAAACTCCACTGTAGGAAACTTCTTGGATTCACACCAAGAAACATATTTCTTCCAAATACGATGGGAATGTTTAGACGTTACCCCTTTCCTAGCCTGTATCAGGGTAGTAATGACCTTCTTCAGAATGCCCTTCCGAGCTAATATCAGGCGTTCAACCTCCATGCCGTCAAACCTAGCCGCGGTAAGTTTTGATAGGCGAATGGTCCCTGCAGCAGCAGATCCTCCCGAAAAGGAAGAGGCCTCAGCTCTTCCTGCAAGAGATTCAGAAGGTCCGCGTACCAAGCCCGCCTTGGCCAGTCCGGAGCAATGAGGATCGCCTGAACCCTTGATCACCTTACGAGCTTTAGAACTCTTGGAATGAGTGGAAGAGGTGGAAACACATACACCGACCGGAACACCCACGAAGACACCAGGGTGTCCACTGCCACTGCTTGTGGGTCCCTCGACCTGGAACAATAGCGTTGAAGTTTATTGTTGAGACGAGAGGCCATCATGTCTATTTGGGGTAACCCCCCAAAGGTCTGTAATTTCGTTGAACACCTTTGGATGGAGACCGTGTCTGCTGAGGAAGTCTGCTTCCCAGTTGTCTACTCCCGGAATGAATATTGCTGAGAGTGCCAACGCGTGTCTTTCTGCCCAGAGGATGATTCTTGTCACCTCTGACATTGCAGCTCTGCTCTTTGTTCCGCCCTGTCGGTTTATGTAGGCCACTGTCGTTACATTGTCCGACTGCACTTGAATGGCACGATTTCTTAGAAGATGGGCCATCTGTAGAAGACCATTGTAGATGGCTCTGAGTTCCAGGATGTTGATGGGCAGGCCGACTTCCAGACTTGACCACCTTCCTTGGAATGTTTCCCCCTGAGTGACTGTGCACCAGCCCCGAAGGCTCGCATCCGTGGTTAGAAGGACCCATTCCTGAATCCCGAACCTGTGGCCCTCCAGAAGGTGAGACAATTGGAGTCACCAGAGGAGTGAAATCCTGGCCTTTGGCGACAGACGAATCCACTGGTGCATGTGGAGATGAGATCCTGACCATTTGTCCAGGAGATCCAGTTGGAAGGCCCGTGCATGGAACCTCCCGTATTGGAGAGCCTCGTAAGAGGCCACCATCTTTCCCAAAAGGCGAATGCAGTGATGAACTGACACCAGGGCTAGCTTCAGGACATCCTGGACCATTGTTTGTATCACCAACACCTTTTCCTGCAGAAGAAACACCCACTGCACTTCTGTGTCGAGGATCATGCCCAGAAAAGACAACCTCTGGGTCGGTTCCAAATGTGACTTTTGGAGATTCAGAATCCAACCGTGGACTCTGAGTAGGTGCGTTGTGAGAACAATGCACTGCAACAGCTTCTCCTTGCATGAAGCCTTTATCAGCAGCGTGTCCAGATATGGAATGATGTTCACCCCTTGTTTGCGGAGGAGAACCATCATCTCTGCCATCACCTTGGTGAACACCCTCGGTGCTGTTGAGAGGCCGAATGGCAGGGCCTGGAACTGGAAATGACAGCCCAATAATGCAAAATGGAGATAAGCCTGATGCGGCAGTCAAATCGGAATGTGGAGGTACGCATCCTTGATATCTAGGGTGTTAATGCCTAATTATTTTAAAAGAATTGGGGAGTCTCCGTTGTGATGATATTCAGTATAGAATTTATTATCAAAGAAGAGGCCACGCCTATATTTTCTGCGCAGAGAAACGTGACCCAAGATAGACTTCATCAATGATGCCCGTGCTTCAGGGCATTTCGGGCTTACATATATAGTACATAATTATACAATAATTCATAACTGATTGATCAATGAGGCATGTATTCAGATAACAAGGGGATTATAGATTGGTTGATGGGCAATAACAGGAAGTCTCAAATATGGTCAGCTGGGCTAGATGTAATGGCTGATCTTCTCCTGAAGATGGCAGACTGGCTCCATGAGTCTTGGATCTCCCATTCGCATCAATAGGGCTTCTCAATAGGCTTTGTCAGCAAAGAGGTTATTCTTGTTCATCATGGCATGTTGTTTGTCCAAGACAAAAGTCCATCAGATATCCACTGGCATAAAATATCATAAAATGTAATTAAGTTCTGGTTATCTAAATACTAGGGTCTTTATTTAGACACGTATGCTCTTAGTCATAAGCTAGGACAAAGGTTGACAGAAAACCTCACTGTAGGAAAACTGACTATTATGGGAATTAAAATACTAGTTACAGATATTTAACTATAAGTTTAGAAGCACAATTTCTGAGGCAATACAGATGTATATTTGATTTGTTTTTCTCCATCAAGGGATACCAGGAATTCCACCTCTTTCAGACCTGATATCACCGCCCTGAGAAACTCCATCTTGAACTTGAACTCCTTTAGAAAATCGGTGAGGAGGGAGATTTTGAAATTCCAGCTTGTATCCCTGTGACACAATATCTGTCATCCAGGGATCCAGGCTGGACGATACCCAGATGTGACTGAACTGTCTGAGTCTCGCCCCCACCGGCCCAACCTCCAGGCCGCGTGGTCCACTGTCATGCAGAGGACTTTGGCGTACCTGAAGCAGGCATTTGTTCCTCGGAACCTGCAGCAGCAGGTTTCTTGGATTTAACTCGACCTCCCCTAAAGAAGGTATTGGATGGTTTGGCCTTTCTATGCTTGTTAGGCCGAAAGGACTGAGATGCTGATGAAGAGAAGTATTTCTTCGGAGCAGGAGCAGCTGAGGGAAGAAACGGAGATTTACCCGCTGTAGCCGTGGATATCCACGCATCCAAAGTTTCCCTAAAGAGAGCCTGACCTGTGTAGGGTAGGGACTCCACACTTTTCATGGATTCAGCATCGGCAGACCACTGGCGCAGCCACAGTCCCCGACGAGCTGAAACAGGCATGGAAGAGATCCCCACAGCCATGGAACCCAGGTCTTTCATGGATTCCACCATAAAACCTGCTGAATCGTGAATGTTACGCAAAAACAATTCAACATCCCCTCTATCCATCGCATCCAAATCCACTAGTAAGGTAGCCGACCACTTTACTATAGCCCTTGCAATCCATACACTAGCAATAGTGGGACGTAATAACATAGTAACATAGTAACTAAGGTTGAAAAAAGACAATTGTCCATCGAGTTCAACCTATTTGTGGTCTCCTATGCAGTCTTATTATTGGACTAGTTATTTTTATGTTAGGACTAGTATATTAACTATAATGCGTGCCTACGCACCATAACCCTGAATATTTTTATCCAGTAGGAATTTATCTAACCCATTCTTAAAAGGCGGGTTTTCCCATTTTTTCCTATCCTCCTCAGGGAAAGGAAATGCCACCTGGACCCTTTTAGGGATCTGAAATTTTTTCTCCCATGCTTTCTCAAATATAGCATTTAATTCCTTTGACGCAGGGAAGGTTAGCAAGGCTTTTTTATTTTCAGTGAAAAAGCCTCCTCAACCTGCTCAGGTGTGGTATCATTTATATTTAACACATCCTTGATAGCCTCTATCATTAATTACACCCCCTTTGCAAGAAAGGCAGACCCCCGCAACACATCCCCATTACCGTTTGTGGTATCAGAATCGTTATCCGTGTCATCTTGTGTGATGTTAACAAGCGCACGTTTTTGAGGGTATATAGCGGGGCGTCCGGAGGTACCAGAATCGGGCCATACTGCCATGGAGTTCTGTAATACCTGGGTTGCAGACTCATTACTCGCAACCCTGTCAGAAATCTGATTAATCCAAGATTTGACAGAGGAAAACCATTGAGGTTCCCTTGCTGGAATCTGTGCTAAACTAGTGCTATCCTGATTACATGGTATGGGATCATCCTGTGAGGACATATCCTCCACAACATATGACACAGTGTCCCTGGACATAGCTAAAGGAGACCACCAAACACTCCACACACACACAGGGGAGGGCAGACAGTTTCACCCACAAGAATGGCGAGAGACACAGAGATTGGAGCCAACCCACACACAGCACTTTTACCAAAGGGAGACCCCTTGTCATTTCTGACTGCACCTAAATAGGATACACAGTCATATTGCAACCCCCCCCCAAATGGCACTGTATTTCCGCTCTTCTTCTGCTTATACTGGCCTGAGGATTTAGTGCTGGCTGAGATCCTGGGACCCCAACAGGTTTCTGGACCAGTGTAGGGTGTAGCGCTGGCTCATTGCGCCCCTCACAGCGCTGCACCATGTACCACTGAGCCATCCCCAGAGCGCAGTTAATACTGCGCTCTTACCCTGTTGCCGCCATCTTTGCACCAACCCCCCGCTTGCTAAGGGGGTCGGTGTCTCACTCGCCACCGATTCTGCAGCTCTGCAAGGGGGTGGCGGCATGCTGCTGGGGAGAGCGGTCCCCTGTGGCGGAGTACGATCAGACCCCTCTGGAGCTAAGTGTCCAGTCAGCGGAGACAGTGGCTCAGACCCCGCAGGGCGGACACTGCTCCCCCCCTCAGTCCCTCGCTGCCGTTTTTCGCAGTGCAGCGATCAGGTTACTACTGCGCATGCGTATGCACCGCAATGCGCACGCGCACCGTACGGGTACAAACAGCATCGTTGCTGTGCAATGCTTCTAGTGACGAATCCATTCGCACAACCAATCACAAGGAGATTGACAGGGAGAGGGCGCTTATGGGTGTCAACTGACCGTTTTCTGGGAGTGGTAGGGAAAACGCAGGCATGTCCAGGCGTTTGCAGGGCGGGTATCTGACGTCAATTCTTGGACCGGACAGGCTGAAGTGATCGCAAGGGCTGAGTAAGTTCAGCCCTACTCAGAAACTGCTAAAAACTTTTTCGTACCGCTCGGCTACACATGTGATCGCACACTTGCAAAGCAAAAATACACTCCCCCGTGGGCGGCGACTATGCGTTTGCACGGCTGCTAAAAGTAGCTAGCAAGCGATCAGCTCGGAATGAGGGCCCTGGTGTACATTTGGACGAAAAGGAAAAAACATACATCTTGGTGTAGTTTGGATCAGGGTGTGGCTAGGGACAGGATTGGGGCGGAACCTGGAGCAACAGACATACTCTAGCGTAGCTAGCAGCGCTACTGTGCTGTGGGGACTGAAGGGTACACTAAACACATACCCTCCAATTGTACCTTTTTAGCAGGTACGGTACGCCCCCTTTTCAAATTTGTACCGATTTTTATGTGTAAAATGTTGGAGGGTATGCATATTTCCCAACATGACCCTTTCCAGGAGGGACAGAATGCTCTGCTTCTGGACTTTTCTCTAAATGAATGATTGCCGGCACCTGTGTTGAACAGGTTAATGGATAGGAAAGGTGTTTCAGCACAGGTGATGGCAATCATAGATTAAGAGGGAAGTTCAGCAGCAGAGTATTCTGTCCCTCCTGGAGAGGGTCATGTTGGGAGGTATGGGTATGTATACATACAGTCCGACTTGCCCGGCACAGGTGGAGAGGCTGCTGAAGCATACTTACCGACATTCTGGCTGCTCTTTGCGGGAGAGAGCAGCCAGGTCGGCTCAGCAGGAGGGCAGGGGAGGGCTGTGACATAAGGAGGGGGTGGGCCGGAGGCGGGATGGGGGTGGGACAGGGCAGGATGGGGCGGAGTTACAGTGGCACCTCCTTTAAGCCACGCCCCCACTCTGTAATGCCGCAATCACCAGCAATACACTGCAGGGGGCGTGGCTATGATGATGCGATTCAGCAAGAATCGCATCATCGGCTGCCAGGACCGCCCACTTTACACACTAAGTGGGCGGATGGACAGGGGAGACCCCTGAAATCGGGAGACTTGCCTGCTCTTTCGGGAGCCTCCCGGCCATTCTGGGAGAGTAGGCAAGTATGTGCTGAAGTGAGTCCAATTTGTTAAAGCCAGGCAGTGAGAAGAGACACTGCCACTGCTGCACTGCTCTGCTGTGTCACAGCTGACACTGACAGTTTGAGAGTGTGTCTCTGTGCTGTGTGAGTGACTGGTGCAGGGCAAAGGATGGCTCTGTGAGTACACACTAATAGATATATCTGCAGATCAATTGATCTACAGATATATCTATGGACGGATCGGGCAGTGTACTGTGCATACACACTGCCCGATCCGTCGGGGACTGACGTCATGAACTGGGCGGGTGTGTACACACGCCCGCCCAGGTCAGCTGTCAATCACCGCCGGCCGCCGCAGCATGTGTACGGGCGGTCGGCCGACCGCCCCGTACACACACAGCGACGCGCCAATATAGCGGTCGATATATTGGCCGTCGGCTGTGCTGCGCGGCCGACGCGATACGTCTGTGAACGACGGAATTCACAGACGTATCGGCCGTACACACTGGCCGACGGTCTGGTGATATATCGGCCGTTCAAGAGAACGGCCGATATATCGACCAGTGTGTACGGGCCTTAAGAGCTAATCAGACCTAGCAGTGTGCCCTGTTGCCTAGCAGCAGCCTAGAGAGGGGAGGGAGTGAGGGGACTGAGCAGTGTCACGTGTGAGGCAGGCAGTCAGAGACAAAAAGATTTTGGGGTCTATTCATGAAGCAGTGAAAAGTATGGAGAAGTGAGCCAGTGGAGAAGTTGCAACCAATCAGCATTGAAGTAAAAAATGCATAATTTGCATACTATGCAATTGTACGGAGCAGCTGATTGTTTGCCATGGGCAACTTCTCCACAGGCTCACTTCTCCACTCTTCTCACTGCTTCATGAATAGACCCCATATAGAGTAATCTCCCCAAGGTGCAAAGAGCTGCTGAGATAGCACATTCCCCCAAAACAAATGCTACACCACACTTATATTTACATAAACAAGATACAGACAAATGGGTTAGGTGCACATACAGCGCTAGATATAAATGTATAACCGTACCTCCCAACTTTTTTGAAGTAGAAAGAGGGACCTTTGGCGAGGCCAAAGCCGCGCCATGCCGAGAAAAGGGACGTGGCCTCGAGAAAGGGGGCATGGCTTCATGGAGTGCCCGTGAACGCCCCAGGTTTCATCACTGAGGGGGCATGCCCAGCGCTCTGTGAGCAGCCTGCATGCTCCCTCTCCCTCTGTCTCTAGCGAATAGACGCTGTCTATTCACCGCTGCTCTGCTAAGCAGGGCAGCAAGTGACAGAGCCTCCCAACTGCCCCCCCCCCCCCCAACTGGGTGGGACAGCGGGACAGTCCCCAAAATATGGGACTGTCCCGCTAAAATCGGGACAGTTGTGAGGTATGGTATAACTTCCCTTATACTGTAAATTAAAGGTCTTTGGTCAATGGAATTTTCTTGTTGTTTCTTGTTATCTTTGTAATTCTCAAACCATTTTCATGGACATAGTGTACATGTGGACAAAAAGGAAAGAAGCTCACATCATGCTGTAGTACATCTCAATAAGCATATGTCGTTTTCCCCTTTATAAAGGTTCATGAAAGAGTGTCTATCCCACTAGATTTTACCATACTCACTGATAATTCAGTAATAGAATGCACATAAAGGAATCTATCTTTCAAGGAAATTGGTAGCATACCCCAACCCACAGTGTGTCATTCAATGTAACATGAGTAAAAAGGTATCTTAACAGAGCGTACCCCAACTCACAATTCCAAACACTGGACACCAAAAAAAAAAAAGTATCTTTTTGTTTCCCCTTTTATAGTATGGGAGTGCTCACTTCTCCACACTTTTCACTGCTTCATGAATAGACCCCAAAATCTTTTTGTCTCTGGCTGCCTGCTTCACATGTGACTCCCTCTCCTCTCTAGGCTGCTGCTAGGCAACAGGCACACTGGTAGCTGTGATTGACTCTTACTGTCTCACAGAGCCAATCAGAGCACATCCTTTGCCCTGCACCAGTCACTCACACAGCACAGAGACACACTCTCACACTGTCAGCTATGACACAGCAGAGCAGTGCAGCAGTGGTAGTGTCTCTTCTCACTGCCTGGCTGTAACAAACTGGACTCACTTCAGCAGCCTCTCCACCTGTGCCGGGCAAGTCGGACTGTATGTATAGTCTACCCTTCAGTCTCCACAGCACAGCAGCGCTGCTAGGTACACTAGAGTATATCTGTTGCTCCAGGCTCCGCCCCAATCCTGTCCCTAGCCACACCCCAATCCAAACCCCTGTCAGCTGCGCTGCAGAGGTTTATGCACATTCGCAAATCATATAGTTTTTACCATCAAATTCTTTTGATGCTATGGTTAGTTACTATCACATCGATAGTTTTAATGATGTCCATCCCTGCTCTGCAGTCTCAAGGAAAGCTGGGTCTGGTCTCCCTGTATACCTCTCACTTAGCATTGGTATACACAGCGCAGTCTCCTACCATCCAGTCTGGCTGAGTAGTTGAGGTTGTGCCAATTGCAGCTAAACTGTATTTCCTGCATGGTATGTGACTTATTCTAGTGCTGCTGTTAGTGTTCTTTTTCTCTGTCAAGTACTATAGCTTTCCCTTTTTGTCTTTTCTACTATAACCCTACAATACCTGGTGTGTGCAGGGTTTGCTATGTCCCTGAATTCACAGTAGTTTTTGGGGATCTATTGTCACATACTGGGGGTCATTCCGAGTTGTTCGCTCGGTAAATTTTTTCGCATCGCAGCGATTTTCCGCTTAGTGCGCATGCGCAATGTCCGCACTGCGACTGCGCCAAGTAAATTTGCTATGCAGTTAGGTATTTTACTCATGGTTTTTCTTCGGTCTGGTGATCGTAATGTGATTGACAGGAAGTGGGTGTTTCTGGGCGGAAACAGGCCGTTTTATGGGTGTGTGCGAAAAAACGCTACCGTTTCTGGGAAAAACGCGGGAGTGACTGAAGAAACGGAGGAGTGTCTGGGCAAACGCTGGGTGTGTTTGTGACGTCAAACCAGGAACGACAAGCACTGAACTGATCGCAGATGCCGAGTAAGTCTGGAGCTACTCAGAAACTGCTAAGAGGTGTGTGGTCGCAATTTTGAGAATCTTTCGTTCGCAATTTTAAGAAGCTAAGATTCACTCCCAGTAGGCGGCGGCTTAGCGCGTGTAAAGCTGCGAAAAGCAGCTTGCGAGCGAACAACTCGGAATGAGGGCCACTGTTTGGTGTTACACATTTCACATTGCCGTATTGTGTCGCAGACTGTCATTTCTATATTACACTGCACGTTTTGAATATTGGGGGTCATTCCCAGTTGCTCGCTCGTTATTTTTTTGTCGCAACGGAGCGATTAGTCGCTACTGCGCATGCGCAATGTCCGCAGTGCGACTGCGCCAAGTAAATTTGCTATGCAGTTAGGTATTTTACTCACGGCATTACGAGGTTTTTTCTTCGTTCTGGTGATCGTAATGTGATTGACAGGAAGTGGGTGTTTCTGGGCGGAAACTAGCCGTTTTATGGGTGTGTGCAAAAAAACGCTACCGTTTCTGGGAAAAACGCGGGAGTGGCTGGAGAAACGGAGGAGTGTCTGGGCGAACGCTGGGTGTGTTTGTGACGTCAAACCAGGAACGAAACTGACTGAACTGATCGCAGATGCCGAGTAAGTGTGGAGCTACTCAGAAACTGCTAAGAAGTGTCTATTCGCAATTCTGCTAATCTTTCGTTCGCAATTTTGATAAGCTAAGATTCACTCCCAGTAGGCGGCGGCTTAGCGTGTGCAAAGCTGCTAAAAGCAGCTTGCGAGCGAACAACTCGGAATGACCCCCATTGTGTTTTCAGTTCACCTCTGCCTATAACTATGTCTAACAGAAGCAGGGCAGTAAAACAGGCTGTTGTGCCCTCAGTAATGACCTGCAGTTCTTGCTCAGCAGAATCAAACATGCAGGATGTGGTGCAAGATGGGCTTTGTGCCTCTTGCTATACACCACCTGTCCAGTCAGCCCTCCCACCGGGTGGTCTTCAGTATGCCGGCTGTCGGGGTCCCGGCGCTCAGTATACCGGCGCCGGAATCCCGACAGCCGGCATACCGACACTTATTTTCCCTCGTGGGGGTCCACGACCCCCCTGGAGGGAGAATAAAATAGCGTGGCGCGTGTAGTGCGCCACCGTGCCCGCAAGGGGCTCCTTTGCGCTCGCCACACTGACGGTATGCCGGCGGTCGGGCTCCCGACGCCGGTATGCTGGTCGCCGGGAGCCCGACCGCCGGCATACCATACTACACCCCTCCCACCACAAGCACAGGACTCCCCATGGGCTGTCTTTAAGCAGACACTAGAGAACATTGCAACTTATGATGCAACCCAGGCAACTACTCCCCCCTATAGGAGTGCCGTGATCATTGCCACAACAGGTTCAGCCTGTTATGCTAGTTAAGTCCCCTCCATGGATGGACATGTTTTCTGTCATGCAGAATATGACTGCCTTTCAATTGATGCAGGGCCAGACACCTGCGCCCACCCCTATTACTGCATCTAAGCGTGTTGTGCCATCATCACAGTCTATGCCGCTATCAGATTCTGAGGAATCTTTACATGAGGCAGATAATGCAGGGCTTTCAGACACTGACTCCCCTGCAGAGGAGGAGGACTTTCATCTTAAATTCAATCTGGCTGCTCTAGTGAGAGTTAAATATACTCTCCATTTGGAGGATAAGAAACCTGCACCTAAGGCACAGGATCCTCTCCGTAAGCACCAGAAAATTGTAATTGCTAAATTTCCTCTCTCTGAACATTTTGCTAACACCAAGGTGGAAGCCTGGAAGGCTCCTAGCAAACGTTTCCACATACCTAAAAGGGTCCGTTCCTTTTGCCATCTCTCTGCAGTTGATTGTGTTACATGGGAGACTCCCCCTGTAGTGGAGTCACAAGTGACACATTTATTTAAAAAGTTCAACTTTACCTATCCCTACAGCATCTTCATTAAAACTTATGTCGGATAGACAGCGTCAACCTTTCTGCCTGCTATGGCATGGTTGGCTAAGGCCATTGAAAGCTGGGTGGAAGCCCTGGAAACCAATTTTGACCTCAGAAGCTACCAAAGAACAAATGTCATTTATTGCTAATATCAGAGATGCTTCCATTTACATTGGAGAGGCCTCTCTAGATACAGCTCTTCTATCCTCCAGGGCGCCAGCTACCTCTGTAGTAGCTTGCCGTATTGTCTGGCTTAGCTCATGGAAAGCTGACGCAGACTCTAAGAAAGCCTTGGAAGCACTCCCATATACAGGGCAGTTTCTGTTTTGCCCACGATTAGACAAGATTGTTGCTAATTTGTCAGCTTCCAAAACAGCTTGCCTACCCTCAGCCTTCTCTACTGAGCATAGGACCTCCTCCTTTCGTCTCCAGGGTAAGTCCTGTGGTCAAGCCTTTCCTAGGCTGTCGCACCCTGCAAAGACTTCCAAACCCAAAACCAAGCAGGACTGGGCTTCTAGACGTCCAGCTACGAAGCCTGAGGATAAACCCTCAGTCTGATGGGACAGGCCTCCTTCTGGGAGATCCCAGGGTGGGCGGCTGACTTCTTCAGTTCATACACTTGGTTCAGATAACAACAGACGCTTGGGTGCAGAAAGTGGTCTCTCACGTGTGTGCGCTTTTCTATTTTGAGATGCCCTCCTCGACAGTACTTTCTAACAAGCTGTCCCAGGGACTGCATCAAGTCCGTGGCTCAACAAACAGCCATTCGCTCCCTACTAAAATCAGGCGTAATTGTACCGGTTCCCATCTCTCAGCAAGGAGTTTTTATTTAACACTTTTCCTGGTGTAAAAGCCAGATGGGTCTCACCGGCCCATCCTCAATCTCAAGGGGCTGATCAAATATCTTAAAGTTCCCATGTTCCGTATGGAAACTCCATAGTACTGGCATAGTACTGGCTATGCAACCTGGAGACTATATGGTCTCCCTTGATATACCTCTGGTTTTCTGTCTCGCAGCACCATTTCCAGGTTCTGCTTTTTAGGCCCGCGGGTTTTCACCAAGACAATGGCTGTCATGGCTGCTCACCTACATCGTCAGGGAATCAGAATACTCCCTTATCTGGACAATTTATAGATTCGGGCTCCCTCACCAGAACTCCTCAGCCAACAGCTTCAGATTGTCATGGCCTTTCTACAAAGCCATGGGTGGCTAATCAACTGGAAGAAATCCTCTCTCATTCCCTCTCAGAGGATGCTACATCTAGGAGCCTTACTGGATTCTCATTTGCAGAGAATCTTCCTGCCACAGGACAAGATAGCGACGGGTGTAGTATGGTATGCCGGCGGTCGGGCTCCCGGCGACCAGCATACCGGCGCCGGAAGCCTGACCATCGGCATACCGACAGCGTGGCGAGCGCAAATGAGCCCCTTGCGGACACGGTGTTATTCTCCCTCCAGGGGGGTCGTGGACCCCCTCGAGGGAGAAAAAGTGTCGGTATTCTCCCTCCAGGGGGGGTCGTGGACCCCCACGATGGAGAAAAAGTGTCGGTATGCCGGCTGTCGGGATTCCGGCGCCGGTATACTGTGCACCGAGATCCCGACAGTCGGCATACTGAAGACCACCCGATAGCGACATTGCACCTGCAAGTACGCAAGTGACTGCAGAGTCTCAGAGTGACCATTCACTCGGCATTGCAGGTCCTGGGCTCACTGGTATCTGCCTTTGGCATGGTGGAATACGCTCAATTCCATTCCAGGCCTCTACAACACTTGCTCCTACAGAGGTGGACTGGTAATCCCAGTCAAATGAAGTCCCAGATGGGAGGCCTGGGTTACTCCAAGATTTTGTTATTCCTTTTGCTGAAGCTATTGTTAGGTTGATACGGATGTGTGCTTGTTATCATGTTGGTAGGTGAAATTCCTCTTCATCTTCAGATTGCTGTCAGAGGTTAAAAGGTTTTGTGCTAAATTATCTTGACATTTCTATTTATTCATTATGTCCTGTGTCATGACTACAGTACCATGTCCCAGATGAAGATACATAGCCCCCAACCATGATGCTGCCACCACTATTTATCACAATGATGAGCTGTTTTGTCTTTGCACCAAATATATCTTTTAGTATCAAGGCCAAAAAGTTGCCGATCGATCCGCAAGTCCACCAGAGGTAAGCCAGTCAGTCACTGGCTGCCAGGATCCAGCAGTGTGCCAGAGCCACAACATCATCTCCTGCACACGCATGGCATCCATGACTGCCTGCTTCTTGAACAGCAGGAAACCCCAGCCGACCCGACACACAGCAAAGTATAGGACCCTGCACAGCCAGTGAAACAGCAGCAACAGCTACCCAATTGATTTCCGAAGGTTAATATATAGAGTTGCCTCACTCCTGCACTGAGTACTGGGAATGGTACAGGACGCCAGTGGTGTGGGGAGGTTGCTTTTACAGGAGGGAGGCCATCCAGGCCAGTGGCTAATAGGGTGAGGCGGCCGGCGGTGTGGATGCACAGTTATACGTGGGCTGGCAGAACTAGATTATGGGGGATTTCCACATGGGGAACATGCATTGTCACCCTGTGCATGACCCACTTCCTGACTGCCACCCCGAGTGCATGACCCATTATCACCCTGTGTATGTCCCTCAATCACCCCTCATATGACCCGCTGTCACCCCAAGTGTCTGTGCCACTGTCAGCCTGTGTATGCCCCTCTGTGACCTAGTGTATGTCCATCAGTCACCCCACATATATGACCCTCTGTCACTCTGTGTATATGTCCCACTGACACCTCTTTTGTATGATCTTCTGTCAACCTGTGTGTATGACCCTCTGCCACCCGGTACAGTATCTCCCACTGTAACCCTGTGTGTATGTCCCTCTGTCACCACATGTGCATGACCCACTGTCACCCCGTGTATATGACCCCCTGTCATTCCATGTATATGTGTCACTGTCACTCTGAGAATGCCCTTTTCTTACCCTGTGTACCCCTCTATCACTCCATGTGTATGACCCTCTGTCACCCTCTATGAATGTCCCACTGTCACTCCACGTGTATGCCCCACTGTTATCCTGTGTGTATGTCCCTCATGTATATGTGTGACTGTGCTGCACGACAGTTAAATAAGAATATTCCCACTTTAGACCACGCACAGCAGCTGTCACTCGCTGTAAACCCATCTCTGCTTTCCCACCAGCACTTTTCATACAGTTCCTACTTTCTGGATACTTTATAAAAAAAGCCACAAAATGAGTCATGAGTTTCCTCAGCGCATCCCATCACTATATTAAATCTATATATACATACATGTCTATGTTGAAAGTGCTGCGGTGGGCAGGATGACCAATATTGTGGCATGTGTACTGGAGATCTGCTTCCTGGGGAGAGTGCTATGGGGTGGACATTGAGGGGGTTTGAGTGCTGTGAGGTGTACATTGCTTTAACTGCGCTGTCTCAGCTTTATTTTAATTTCTGTGTAACTTGTCCTTCAGCCAAGGCACAGAGACTGCTGAGAAAAACCAGATGGCCGCTGTCATTTTGTTCAACCACTCGAAGGACGTGGTCAGTGACTGGGATACAAGACCGATGGCATGGAGAACAGGTAAGGGTGACAGCCTTTGTTTGTATGTACCCATTGCCTCTTGCATGATGAAAAATGAGGGGTGTGGTTCACAGGGATGACATATCTTGTGAGGCCAAGCCACTTGTAGTGAGACCATGCCCCTTTTCTGGAAGCATGTGCACACAAATACTCGTAAATAGTACCGCTTACCTCCCCGCCTTCCCTCCGTCATTTTCTTCTGGATCTGCTCCTATCAGCTGACAGTACATCTTGTCTACACTAGTTCCTGGTTCTAGCATCTGCAGCTTTGTTCTCTGACTCCTGTGTCTCCTCAGTGTACAAACCATTGTGCACATTAGTGTACCTGACTCCTTTGGCTTCCATCTTCCTGCATTCAACACTGCTCTCAGAACCTCCTTGCTACTCCAGAGTGCCTCTCCAATTTCTCTGCAGTATTAGCTTCAGCCTCCCAATTGCACATTGTTACAAGCCTGCAGTCTTGGCTAGTTGCCAAGTGCATACCATTACTAGTCTGCAGTACTAGCTCTAGTTTGCAAATGTGCTCTCCGAGGTGCACTATTGATACTGTGCTCTATGGCTAAGCAGTGTGCTTCACCTTCAGTCACCTACTGCTATCAGTCCTGCACTCAGTTAGAGTGACCATATTGGGGGTCATTCCGAGTTGATCGTAGCTGTGCTAAATTTAGCACAGCTACGATCTTATTCCCAGACATGCAGAGGGACGCCCAGCACAAGGCTAGTCCGCCCGCATGTCAGTCCGGGCCCCCCCTCGCAGAAGTGTAAAGGCATCGCACAGTGGTGATGCCTTTGCACTTCACAAATAGCTCCCGGCCAGTGCAGCTTTAGCATGCTAGCCGGGAGCTACTCATCGCTCCCCGGCCCGCAGCGGCTGCTTGTGATGTCACGCAGCCGCTGAGGCCCGCCCCCTGTTTGGTCCGGCCACGCCTGCGTTGGCCGGACCAAACCCACGAAATGGCGGCCAAACGCCACTGTTCCGCCCCCTCCCGCCTCTGCCTGTCAATCAGGCAGAGGCAATCGCATCCCTGCTACGGTCTTCGGCTGTCTGGAACGCTCAGCGCACTACAGCGCCGGCGCATGCGCAGCAGGGACCCTTTCGCTCTGCTGCGTTAAAATGCAGCGAGCGAACGGGTCAGAATGACCCCCATTATCCTTTTTACCTGGGACGCTCATGGATTAATACATGTGACTAGGCAAGGGGCGATCGGGCACCGGTCAAATTAGTGCTGTATTGATATTAGAAAACCAAAATTTGGACAATTAAACACTCCAAAATGAGGAGAAGGAAGAAAAAACTTGTTTTTTACTTCAATCAATATTGTTGTCCTAATTGGTGGTGCGCCCAGAGCCAGAGAGTACATACGCTAGAAAAAAAAGGGAGAAGAAAGAAGGCTCTTGTGTGGGCGCACTCTTAAAAAGAAAGGAAAATTCCTATACCATATTGAGGGAAATACTTAAAACATAACTTTTAATGTTGACATTTATAATATAAGTACCCATATAGCTGATCCATATAAGAGAAAAGGAGTGTGTTAATAACAATTTAAAAAAAATGTTCTGGTCTGTTTAATCACAAATGTGAATGGAATGGTTGTAGACATTGGTTCGTCTTACCCCCATTTCCCCTGACCAGTACAGAATATCTGTATTGATGGAACCAAAGAGTGGTCATAAGAATTATTAGATAAGTACATCCCACTCGGGCTACTTAATTAAGGGATGGATAGTCTCCTGCATTGGACAGGTCCTGTCATCATAACGTAAGCCACAAAGAATTACACAAATTGGTAGTGAGTCTCAAATGAAGAGACGGAAATAGGAGTTAGTGGTGATACTGCTGTTGGCGTTGCAACTCACATGGGGAGGGAAATAATCCCTGCTCTACAACACCGGGTATTCGCAGGAAGTCTCCTATCCCGGTACTAACCCGGCCCAACGCTGTTTGGCTTCCAAGATCGGACGAGATCGGGCATTGGCAGCGTGGTATGATAGTAGAGAATTTACATGCCAGTGCACCAATGAGAGTGCACCTTTTTTTTTTTTTCATTTTCACACACACCCATAAAACGGCCAGTTTCCGCCCAGAAACACCCACTTCCTGTCAATCACATTACGATCACCAGAACGAAGAAAAAACCTTGTAATGCCGTGAGTAAAATTCCTAACAGCATAGCAAGTTTACTTGGCGCAGTCGCAGTGCGAACATTGCGCATGCGCAATTAGCGGAAAATCGCTGCGATGCGAAGAAAATTACCGAGCGAACAACTCAGAATGACCACCACTATCCAGTGTCGGAGCAAACAACCCCTTAAGCACTTTTTTCATATTCTCTGAATGTCTTGATTTCTATGATGGGCTTCATAGTGTTCTGGGAAAGGGATATTACAAATCTCTAAAAATGTTCTTATAGTCTACTTATTTCTTTGGAAAATTCCTTCCTGTGGGCCCTTTGGCTGGCAGCTGTACTTATCTTGAAATGAATTAAAACACTTTAATTGTACACAAGTGGATTCCAATCAATTAGTCAGGAAACCACTGAAGATAACAGATTGCATCAGGGTTTATTCAGGTGTATCTTAGCAAAAGTCTTGAATGTTAATGTCATCGATGATTGTCTTTTTTTTTTTTATTTGCAATCAAAATATATTAATTGACCACTCGTCAATACAGAGTAGCTTGTCTTGATAAGTGGCAAGTATTCCAGGATAAATTAATTTTAATTTGACATAATAAAAAATGGCTGAATATTTTTTACAGCCACTATATATGCACCATCAGTAAAAAATCATTAAGAAGACAGGAAAATCTGGGGGCAGGTATAAAAACGAGAGGAGAGAGATTAAACTACAATGTAAAGTGTTCAATCAGACGCCTCTTTGGTATTTATTCATTTAACTGACAATTTTCATCAGCTGACTGTGGAGCCAGTTTAAAAACAAGATAGCGTTTAATGCTCAGCTATGTATTTCATTTTCTTATTAACTTTATATATCCTTATAACAACTAGAGATGGGCGGGTTCAGTTTTACTCGGATTTACTTGGTTCTCAAAACGGCATCTTATTGGCTCACAGATGTCTTGTGTTTTGGATAGCCAATCAGATGCCGTTTTGAGAACCGAGAAAATCTGAGTAAAACCAAGTAAAACCCAAACCCGCTCATCTTTAATAACAACCATAGATAATTTCCTATAAGGCTATGTGGACATTGACATTATTATTGTGTCTTCTATTCAACAAATGAATGTAATAGCAACAGAAGTAAAAATAGACATCATTAACCACTACATGGACTGGTACCACTGCAGGATGTCAGATCATGGAAGGGGGGACATAAAAACACATTTTGCTTTCACATATTTCTACTCCATCATCCATATTGGATGATGTCTGAGTGCTCTATACCTGTGTCTCTACTTAAGGGTCGATTATCTCTATGGGAGATTCCTTCTCTTCTTTTTTCTGCTGTCAAAATCAGAACAGAGATAATGGACATCTTTGTGTAGAAGAATATTCAGAAAACTATCCTGTAAATGGTATATGTTCATTCAGAATGTCAACATGATCTGAATGTCACCATTGTGAAT
Organism: Pseudophryne corroboree; assembly: GCF_028390025.1. Lineage (NCBI taxonomy): Eukaryota > Metazoa > Chordata > Amphibia > Anura > Myobatrachidae > Pseudophryne > Pseudophryne corroboree. Next base: position 459,031,292 of record NC_086445.1, on the reverse strand, counting down.
GTCGAGTCGACATTTGACATTTCAACCTCCCATCCATGTCGGCATTCTGCTGTCGACACCCTGTTGCACCACACCCCTGTAAATACTGTATGCATACAATCAGTAAGTGCTCATATCATAAAATTGATATGATCACAAGGAATAGGACACCAATTACAGTAGATTGTGAGATTAGAAATGAGGTTACTATAGAAATGAGGTTACTTCCCCCTCCTCTTGGCAAGTGGCTCACATTATGACAACAATGGCAATGGTATATATTAATTGAGCTGCTGACACATCATGCAGTTTAAGGGACAGAGCAGACCTGCTGCACATGCCCAGTGGTAGCAGCTTCTTCTATTATGTTTGCTGTGTTTGTGTTGATCTGAGTCCTCAATCAGTGCTCTGGACCAGAGAGTAGCCATAACATGAGGTGGAGAATGTGTGCTTAGAAAGTGCAGTACTGGTTCTATTATGTTTGTGCATTTATTTATTATGGTATGTTTAACTTTTCCCTGAGCACTTTGTTTGATACAGCCTATACTATACACCATGTTAAATATTAATACTGTATTCCATACAACATCCAGTGTGTAAAAAGACCAATGATTACATTAATGTCCAGGGTCGTTACTAGGTTCTTGTGCTGCTACCCAAGACTCCTGCACTTGCTCCATCGTTCCGCAGAGTGGGAGTTTGTAGACTGGCTTTTGGAAAAAAAACCTCTAGAAATCCTGCGTTTGCCACTGAAGCGATTTACAAAATCCTTATTAAGTACAGTACACTAAGGGGCATATAATTGGAAAATACACACTGATCAGTGAGCTTGGTACATAATATCCTCGTTTTAACATATTAGGATAATCTGTTTTTTATTGAAAGGCATTTTGGTAGACTTATTTTATGAATTTCTGGTCCAGATCTACAGAAGTGCACATACAGTATAAATTATTCTTTGAGCTTACACTTTATCATGTTTAGGAAAAGCACATCAAATAAATAAAATAATCTTCATAGGAGTATATACTTGGAATGGGACAACTATTTAATGGTTTCAATGGCTTTTTGGGAGATAATTTTGAAATTTACACTGAGGATTCAATTAACAAGTGTTTTACCTGTATCAGTATGCAAAACATTTTATTTCCCTATGAAGTCAATTAACATATTTTATGATTTTTTTTTTCATCCTACCTATCTAATCGCTCCTTCAGTGTTCGCTTCTCTGAATCTACCTCCTCTTCGCTACCTCTTTCAGTTGGAGTACCGCAAGGCTCAGTCTTGGGTCCTCTGCTTTTCTCTATCTATACCTCATCTCTTGGTAAACTAATCAGCTCTTTTGGTTTTCAGTATCATCTGTACGCAGATGATACTCAAATCTACCTATCCTCCCCTGACTTGTCCCTATCTGTACTGGACCGTGTCACTGAATGCCTTTCTACCATTTCATCCTGGATGACATCTCGCCACCTCAAACTGAATATTTCAAAGACAGAGTTAATTATATTTCTACCAGCCAATAGTAGGTACCAACCTGATATCTCTATCACTGTTGAAAACTCGACTATCTACCCTACCCCACAAGCTCGCTGCCTAGGTGTCATCCTTGACTCTGATCTGTCCTTTGTTCCCCACATTCAATCTGTCTCAAGATCATGTTACATGCATCTAAAAAACATATCCAAAATACGACCATACCTTACACAAGACACTGCTAAAACTCTAATCCACGCTCTCATTATCTCCCGCATTGATTATTGCAATAGTCTCCTAACTGGTCTTCCCAAAATGAGACTCTCACCACTACAATCCATTCCACTCTGTGGAATGCCCTACCATGCACAATAAGACTCTCCTCTAGTCTCCAAACCTTCAAGCGTTTCCTGAAAACTCACCTCTTTAGGCAAGCATATAAAATTCCAGAACCGCCCACATAAACCTTCCTATCAAATTGTATCCACTTTGTACAGTCCACACATATCCTCACATGTCTTCTCATTCTATGCAATAGATAGCACCTTTCCTTGTGTATCAATGCCTATTTTCCTATAGATTGTAAGCTTGCGAGCAGGGCCTTCCTACCTCTGACTGTTATCACCCAGTTTGTTATTGTTATTTCAAATTGTAAAGCACAACGGAATTTGCTGCGCTATATAAGAAACTGTTAATAAGTAATAATAAATACATTTGTACCTTATTTAAAAAGCCCTGTAAAGCAGTGGTTTCCAAACTTTTTTTGATTTGCTGACCTACAGTATTATCATTTTTTTTTTCATGGCACCTATGGTCCAAAAGTTTCCTATTGAGAAATTCATAAAATAATTTATTAAATGAAGCAAATTGTGCTTACCTGCCACACTTAAGTTTAGTGGACAGGGTTGAGCTTCTCTTTGTCCACATTTTTTGATGATTGCCAGCCATTATAATTGGTATTGGCTATCAAATTGACAATAAAGGGTTTCATTTGATCCTGGATCACCAACCCGCATCACCCCGGCAAGTGCCTTGCAGCTCCCAGTAAAGTGTTGTCTGTTGAGAGCAAGTTTCTAAACTTCTAAATGATTATTATTGTCCTGTGCTTTTTATATGATAGTACACAGTAATATGCAGTGACGGCACTAAATTTATTTTTGGAATAATACTTAATTCTCATTACTAATTCTGGAAACGGGAAAAAAAATATTGAAATAATTTTAGAAATAAAGTAAGCATCTGAATATAAAAGCTACTAAAAATGTATCATTTAGTAACTTTAGGTGAGTATTGGTACTTTTTTCATAGAACTACAAAAATCACTGGTATTTTATAACAGTACTTCTGAGTAACACCCCTTGCTCTTATGAAATACTAATTTCCTGTGATATTCTCTGATGAGAATGTGAGGCAGTAACAAACTCATGACCTGCAAAGAAGCACAATATTTTTTGGATATGTTGTCAAAGTACTTTACAAGACATTTTAGGATTGACAGAAGAACTGGGAGTTTCTGCTCTGGTCTTGTCCCATAAAAAAATAAAAAAACACATTAAAATATTGAACTACAAGTGGGGCAAAAAAGTATTTGGACAGCCACCGATTGTGCAAGTTGACCCACTTAAAAAGATGAGAGAGGTCTGTAATTTCCATCATGGGTACACTTCAACTGTGAGAGACAGAATCTTAAAAAAAAAAAACCTAGGAAATCACATTGAATGATTTTGAAACAATTTATTTGTATATTCTTGCGGAAAATAAATATTTGGACAATCAAAAAGCTTAACTCTATACTTTGTAATATAACCTCGGTTGGCAATTACAGAGGTCAACTGTTTCCTGTAGTTCTTGACCAGGTTTGCACACACTGTAACAGGTATTTTGGCCCACTCTTCCATGCAGATCTGTCATGTTTTGGGGCTGTCTCCGGGCAACACGGACTTTCAACTTCCTCCACAGATTTTCTATTGGGTTGAGGTCTGGAGACTGAATAGGCCACTCCAGGACCTTGAAATGCTTCTTACAGAGCCACTCCTTAGTTGCCTGGGTGGTGTGTTTGGGGTCATTGTCATGCTGGAAGACCCAGCCACGTTCCATCTTCAATGCTCTTAATGAGGGAAGGAGGTTTTTGCCCAAAATCTCACGATACATGGCCCCATTCATCCTCTCCTTAATACGGATCAGTCATCCTGTCCCCTTTGCAGAAAAGCAGCCCCAAAGCATGATGTTTCCACCCCCATGCTTCACAGTGGGTATGGTGTTCTTGGGATGCCATTCATCATTCTTCTCCCTCCAAACACGGTGAGTGGAGTTTATACCAAAAAGTTTGATTTTGCTCTCATCCGACCACATTACATTCTCCCAATCCTCCTCTGGATCATCCAGATGGTCACTGGCAAACTTTAGACGGGCCTGGACATGTGATTGCTTAAGCAGGGAGACTTTCGGGCGCTGCGGGATTTCAATCCATGGCGACGTAGTGTGTTACTAATGGTAACCTTTGTGACTGTGGTCCCAGCTCTCTTGAGGTCAATGACCAGGTCCCCCCGTGTAGTTCTGGGCTGATTCCTCACTGTTCTCAAAATCATTGATACCCTACGAGGTGAGATCTTGCATGGAGCCCCAGGTCGAGGGAGATTGTCAGTGATCTTGTATTTCTTCTATTTTTTAATAATTGCGCCAACAGTTGATCTCTTCTCACCAAGCTGCTTGCCTATTGTCGAGAAGCTCATCCCAGCCTTGTGCAGCTCTACAATTTTGTCCCTGGTGTCCTTAGACAGCTCTCTGGTCTTGGCCATGGTGGAGAGGTAGCAGTCTGATTGTTTGAGGGTGTGGACAGGTGTCTTTTATACAGATAACCAGTTCAAACAGGTGCCATTAATACAGGTAACGAGTGGAGGATAGAAGAGCTTCTTAAAGAAGAAGTAACAGGTCTGTGAGAGCCAGAAATCTTGCTGCTTGGTAGGTGTCCAAATATTTATTTTCCACAAGAATATACAAGTAGATTGTTTAAAAATCATTCAATGTGATTTCCTGTTTTTTTTCAGATTGTCTCTCACAATTGAAGTGTACCTATGATGGAAATTACAGACCTCTCTCATCTTTTTAAGTGTGTCAACTTGCACAATCGGTGGCTGTCCAAATACTGTTTTGCCCCACTGTAAATGGGTTCAGTATGATTTTTTGATTGTCAGGATGCTGGCAGTCAGCATACCGACAGCGGCATCCCAACCATCAGAATCCCAACAGCCCTCTGTAAAGTACCCTAACCCTCCCCTGCCCCCTACCCTAACTGTAAGCCTCCCTTGTGGGTGCCTAAACCTAACACTTCCTGGTGGTGAATTACCCTAACCCTCCCTTCCCCGCTGCCTAAACCTAACCCTGCCCACTTGGTGCCTAAACCTAACCCTCCCTTGCTGGTACCTAACCTTAACCTTCCCGTCTCTTCACCCTAACCCCCCTAGTGGATGCTTGCACTTAGAGTAAATGGATACAGTATATAGAATTGTGACAATGGATTTCTGTACTTCTGATGTTGGGAGGCCAAGTAAGTTCTAGTACTTAAAAAAGCCCCTCCCTAAATAATAATGTTAACTCCACACAAATAAGCACCTGAAAACTTAGTTCACATTTTTTAATAACATGGCACAATTTACATAACACAAGTCTTCGCTGATGAGGAACATGCTGAAGATCGAGTCGCTTCATTTTTATGTTTTTTTTTCCTTTCAGTTCTCTTTTTTTTCCTCTTTACATATGATCTAAAAAGGAATTTCTTACATACAGAATAAACAGCAAAAGGTTGGTATATAACAATTTCTTTACAATACTGAAAGCTACCACTACTGTTCCAGTGTACATATTCTTCTGGGAGGATTTGCTCCTTAAAAAACACTGCACAACATCTGGAGTTCACAAAATCTGAAGCTCACAACTAAACCTTCAGTTGACTACTAAAATAGATCTCTGCTTATTAGAAACAACTTTCTGGAGTTTTATTCATTGTTTTGCTTTTGCCAAAACAGGATAACAACTTAAGATATCACTTTAATACACTAGAAGACCAAAGAACTATGTTTATTTCATATATATAATTTACAACCCAGTAAACCAAATATGTAAGTTATTTCTTCAGGTAAAGTCATATCTTCTCCAATCAAGTAGATATAAACAAGTATTTAAGTTAAATAGTGGATCATGAACTGGACACCTGATACAAATTGCCTGGGTGACTTACTCTCTAAGTGATCAGTTTGGCCATAGGCATAAAGGGCTGACAAAATACGCCAAATCCACACTAAGCCATTCCCTATTCCATTGACCTGGATTTTACTGACATGCTATTTTCCATGTTGGACACATTAGTCCAGCCTTATATGGTAGGAGGATCTCTCTTAATTGGAAACTTATTTGTTATCTGTTTTCAGAGTGTTGAGTACAGCATACCTAAAATACAGGTGGATGAATAAAAAGACAATAGGTATTGCACACTGAGTTTCTCAGGGACAGTATGACTTTAGTTATTGTGTAAGGGTGGAAAATGCTCCATTTTTGTTATAATGGCTTTATGCTTAAAGCCTCCAAAATAAATTGCATAGTTGAGGGGATTTAGTTGTCTCTAATAAAATACACAACACAGTATGAGCAGACTGTGTTTTAAATAGTAAGGTTGTAAACTGCACAGTTTAAGAAGTATTATTGTATTATGTTATGTCTATTTACATTTGTACACAGTAAAGCTTTCATCCTATCCTTTTGCATATATGAACCATTACCCAACGAAGCAAATATTTTTTACATAAATATTTACATTTTCTTTCTATATCATAAGTCTGATACAGTCCAAATAGATGTAATGAATTATTTCCTTCAGTTCCAACCAAATGCTTTACATTAGTAAAATAAATCAGTTGAAGACAAACATTTGAATTGGCTAAAAGGTCTGGAAATTTGCAACATGTAATATACAAAAAGTGAAAATCATTGCTCTTGGAGACTTTACATTTGTACAAAGATTGTATCTCAAGTCTTGCACTGATTTAAGTCTAAGCAGACTATTTGTCCAAAAGCTTTTTTTAAGCATTATCTTTATCGAGCTTCAATATCTTTGAGCGTGTGAGAAGGAGGTCTGTCTCTTATCTCTGTGGTCAATGGCGTAGTCCTCCTGGGTGAACCTGGTCGCCCTCCCAAAGTAGAAATAAGTGGAGGTGGGGCACTTAGTGCTGCTGCTGGGGGAGTCTTATTAAGCAGTCCATTTTGATGTCCTGCTGTGGGACTGACCCTGGGATAATGCATGCTGGGAATTCCAGGAGTGATTAAACTTGGATGAGGCAGATGGCCATCCAGTGCAGCTGGATGAACTCCGTGTAGACGGGCATGTTCATAGTCCTCTCTAAGCATGTGTAATCTTTCCCTCTCTTCCATTTGGCTTGCTCTTTCGTGATCCCTGCGTGGGTCAACAGAAAGATGATGATGGTGATGATGGTTGTAGTCATGGGGTTCTCTGTCTCTGAATGACCTGTCCGTTTCATATAACCTTGGTGCGGTTAGACGATGAAGTGGATCATTTCTCAACAAGAAATCTCTTCCAAGGGGATCCCGCCTATGAATATCTAGTCCTCTATATGGGTCTCTTAGTGGATCTCGCATAGGATCCCAATGAAATGATGGATAAGGAAATCGTTCACCCCCTGGAATAGGGCTTATGCCCATAAAAGGAGTCATCATGCGAGTCCTGTCTAGACCACCAATACTGTTCATTGGATGCATCCCTGTTACACCCACTGCCATTGGCATGGATGCTAAGTGACTTGGATGAACATTTGCAGTAGATATTGGAGGAGGTTGTTCAGAGGACCTATGGATGGGAGGCCCTTCAGTCATTAATACATCATGATCTTCCTTTCTTTCCTCTTTTACTTTCACATCATTATTTTTCTTTTGATTATCATAAGTGTCATTTTTTCGCTCATTATCTCTGTTAGAAGTGCTATTAGGTCTAGTGCTCTCCATAACTGGTGGCCTGACATAAGGTGAAGGAACCCTTGATAGCTGTTTAGCTTCCTCCACAGCTCTACTTTCATGCACATTACTTTCCTTCTCAGTTATGTGGTTATCTTTTGCTTTGTGCTCCTCCACATTAGCTTCTTTCCATGAATCAGCGTGATCCCTTTCACGGTCCTTTGACTTTTCTTTATCTCGTACCTCGTTATTTATGTGACTTCTTTGTTCAGATAAACTGCGGTTATGTCCCAAAGAATTTACTTGGCTAACAGGTGCTGGCGATGGGTGACTTGAGTGTCTTTTCTCCGTACTTTCCCTACGGAAATATAATCATTGCAATGTAAAAAAAAAGTATATACTTATAGATCATTGCAATTACCATCATGAATTAAATCAGCTAGTAAAAAAAATGCCCTACAGTTGGTGAAGAATTTAATGGTGTACCATGGCATACTGTTTATTCCAATAAAAGTTTAAAGTGATAATCACACTTAATTTAATAATAGGTCTGCACATGATAGCTCAGTGTCTCCTAGTAATCCTAGCCATGGTGCAATGTTCTCTGCAATGATCTGTACCCTATCTTTATTTAAACTACTGTTTCACATATGCCTGGCAAGTTTAAAGGACTTGCTTCAAAATCTTGAAAAATTAACTATGTACTTATGTGGGCAATATGCAACAAAATAATATCCCCAGCTGCCTCCAATGTTAACTAAACTGGTGCCATTTGGTATCCTGGTACCTGTGTTCTCTATGCCCATCCCTGTACAGAAGCTGGCACAGCAAGCTGCACTAAATTATACTTCAACAGTTCAAGCTGTCTATAAAAGCATGAACTGAATAACTGTAGTTCAGGTTGATCCTCGTTGCAACTTCCACACAGTGAGAAGCAAGAAGAATAATCCCGACAGACATTGGCATTTGAACTAGGCAGCTGGTGGGGACCATTATTACTGTACTAAGTACATGGGCAGAAAATCTTAATGCTTTGAACAGAATAATTTGTTACACTGAATATAAAACATAGTACACTGATGTAGGCAACTCTTTGTTAAAAGGCTAATGTGCTCCCTTTATGGTTTACCTTAACAGATATATACATAGTAATATAGTAAAATAGATGTTAAGGTTGAAAAAAGACAGTTTGTCCATCGAGTTCAACCTATATTTAATCTAATTGTTAGTATACTTGGATTTCTTTTTCTGCTAAAAATTTGTCCAACCGTTTTTTAAACATATCAATTGAGTCAGCCAAGGAAACCTTCTCCGGCAGAGAATTCCATATCTTTACCATCCTCACTGTGAAGAAACCCTTCCTTTGCTGGGTTTGAAAAGTCCTCTCCTCTAACCTTAGGGGATGGCCACTTACATGTACCAAACTGTAGAGCACTTTAAAAAACGTTTACATGTGCTTAAAGGATGTAAATTCAGCATTATCTTATTGTACAGATCTCTGTTAAATAAACTGAAGCAGCTATTATATCATAAGAAAATTGTTGTTATGCATTGGTTTCCTCCTATTTCGTTTCATTGTGAAGTCCATTTCATGAGTCTATACCAGTGGTTCCCAGTCTTTTTTGAATCACGGCGTCCTAGAGTATCATAATTTCTCTAACGTCCTAGTGGATGCTGGGGACTCCGAAAGGACCATGGGGAATAGCGGCTCCGCAGGAGACTGGGCACAAAAGTAAAAAGCTTTAGGACTACCTGGTGTGCACTGGCTCCTCCCCCTATGACCCTCCTCCAAGCCTCAGTTAGATTTTTGTGCCCGAACGAGATGGGTGCAGGCTAAGGGGCTCTCCTGAGCTGCTTAGTGTAAAAGCTTAAAGTAGGTTTTTTATTTTCAGTGAGACCTGCTGGCAACAGGCTCACTGCACCGAGGGACTAAGGGGAGAAGAAGCGAACTCACCTGCGTGCAGAGTGGATTGGGCTTCTTAGGCTACTGGACATTAGCTCCAGAGGGACGATCACAGGCCCAGCCATGGATGGGTCCCGGAGCCGCGCCGCCGGCCCCCTTACAGAGCCAGAAGAGTGAAGAGGTCCGGAAAATCGGCGGCAGAAGACGTCTGTCTTCAATAAGGTAGCGCACAGCACCGCAGCTGTGCGCCATTGCTCTCAGCACACTTCACACTCCGGTCACTGAGGGTGCAGGGCGCTGGGGGGGGCGCCCTGAGACGCAATAAAAAACCTTTTTTTTGGCAAAAAATACATCACATATAGCTCCTGGGCTATATGGATGCATTTAACCCCTGCCAATTTTTCCATTAAAAAGCGGGAGAAAGGCCGCCAAAAAAGGGGCGGAGCCTATCTCCTCAGCACACTGGCGCCATTTTTTCCTCACAGCTCCGTTGGAGGAAGGCTCCCTGACTCTCCCCTGCAGTCCTGCACTACAGAAACAGGGTAAAACAAGAGAGGGGGGGCACTAATTTGGCATATTAATATATACAGCAGCTATATTAGGGAAAAACACTTATATAAGGTTATCCCTGTATATATATATAGCGCTCTGGTGTGTGCTGGCAAACTCTCCCTCTGTCTCCCCAAAGGGCTAGTGGGGTCCTGTCCTCTATCAGAGCATTCCCTGTGTGTGTGCTGTGTGTCGGTACGCTGTGTCGACATGTATGAGGAGGAAAATGGTGTGGAGGCGGAGCAATTGCCTGTGTTAGTGATGTCACCCCCTAGGGAGTCGACACTTGACTGGATGGTCTTATGGAAAGAATTACGTGATAGTGTCGGCACTTTACAAAAGACTGTTGACGACATGAGACAGCCGGCAAATCAGTTAATACCTGTACAGGCGTCTCAAACACCGTCAGGGGCTATAAAACGCCCGTTACCGCAGGTCATTACAGACACTGACACGGACACTGACTCCAGTGTCGACGGTGAGGAAACAAACGTATTTTCCAGTAGGGCCACACGTTACATGATCACGGCAATGAAGGAGGTTTTGAACATTTCTGATACTACAAGTACCACAAAAAAGGGTATTATGTGGGGTGTGAAAAAACTACCCGTAGTTTTTCCTGAATCAGATGAATTAAATGAGGGGAAACACCCCCTAGAGTGGATAAGGCGCTCACACGCTTATCAAAACAAGTGGCGTTACCGTCTCCTGATACGGCCGCCCTCAAGGAACCAGCTGATAGGAAGCTGGAAAATATCCTAAAAAGTATATACACACATACTGGTATTATACTGCGACCAGCAATCGCCTCAGCCTGGATGTGCAGTGCTGGGGTGGCTTGGTCGGATTCCCTGACTGAAAATATTGATACCCTGGACAGGGACAATATATTATTGACTATAGAGCATTTAAAGGATGCATTTCTATATATGCGTGATGCACAGAGGGATATTTGCACTCTGGCATCAAGAGTAAGTGCGATGTCCATTTCTGCCAGAAGAGGGTTATGGACGCGACAGTGGTCAGGTGATGCGGATTCCAAACGGCATATGGAAGTATTGCCGTATAAAGGGGAGGAGTTATTTGGGGTCGGTCTATCGGACCTGGTGGCCACGGCAACGGCTGGGAAATCCACCTTTTTACCCCAAGTCACCTTACAGCAGAAAAAGATACCGTCTTTTCAGGCTGAGTCCTTTCGTCCCCATAAGGGCAAGCGGGCAAAAGGCCACTCATATCTGCCCCGGGGCAGAGGAAGGGGAAAAAGACTGCAGCAGACAGCCTCTTCCCACGAACAGAAGCCCTCCCCCGCTTCTGCCAAGTCCTCAGCATGACGCTGGGGCCTTACTAGCGGACTCAGGCAAGGTGGGGGCCCGTCTCAAGAATTTCAGCGCGCAGTGGGCTCACTCGCAAGTGGACCCCTGGATCCTGCAGGTAGTATCTCAGGGGTACAAATTGGAATTCGAGACGTCTCCCCCTCGCCGGTTCCTGATGTCTGCTTTACCAACGTCTCCCCCCGACAGGGAGGCGATATTGGAAGCCATTCACAAGCTGTATTCCCAGCAAGTGATAATCAAGGTACCCCTCCTACAACAGGGAAAGGGGTATTATTCCACGCTGTTTGTGGTACCGAAGCCGGACGGCTCGGTGAGACCCATTTTAAATCTGAAATCCTTGAACACTTACATAAAAAGGTTCAAGTTCAAGATGGAGTCACTCAGAGCAGTGATAGCGAACCTGGAAGAAGGGGACTATATGGTGTCTCTGAACATCAAGGATGCTTACCTCCATGTCCCAATTTGCCCTTCTCACCAAGGGTACCTCAGGTTTGTGGTACAGAACTGTCACTATCAGTTTCAGACGCTGCCGTTTGGATTGTCCACGGCACCCCGGGTCTTTACCAAGGTAATGGCCGAAATGATGATTCTTCTTCGAAGAAAAGGCGTCTTAATTATCCCTTACTTGGACGATCTCCTGATAAGGGCAAGGTCCAGAGAACAGTGAGAGGTCGGAGTAGCACTATCTCAAGTAGTACTACGACAGCACGGATGGATTCTAAATATTCCAAAATCGCAGCTGATTCCGACGACACGTCTGCTGTTCCTAGGAATGATTCTGGACACAGTACAGAAAAAGGTGTTTCTCCCGGAAGAGAAAGCCAGGGAGTTATCCGACCTAGTCAGGAACCTCCTAAGACCAGGCCAAGTGTCAGTACATCAATGCACAAGGGTCCTGGGAAAGATGGTGGCTTCTTACGAAGCGATTCCATTCGGCAGATTCCACGCAAGAGCTTTTCAGTGGGATCTGCTGGACAAATGGTCCGGATCGCATCTTCAAATGCATCAGCGGATAACCCTGTCTCCAAGGACAAGGGTGTCTCTCCTGTGGTGGTTACAGAGTGCTCATCTCCTAGAGGGCCGCAGATTCGGCATTCAGGATTGGGTCCTGGTGACCACGGATGCCAGCCTGAGGGGCTGGGGAGCAGTCACACAGGGAAGAAATTTCCAGGGCTTGTGGTCAAGCATGGAAACGTCACTTCACATAAATATCCTGGAACTCAGGGCCATTTACAATGCCCTAAGTCAGGCAAGACCTCTGCTTCAGGGTCAGCCGGTGTTGATCCAGTCGGACAACATCACGGCAGTCGCCCACGTAAACAGACAGGGCGGCACGAGAAGCAGGAGGGCAATGACGGAAGTGGCAAGGATTCTTCGCTGGGCGGAAAATCATGTGATAGCACTGTCAGCAGTGTTCATTCCGGGAGTGGACAACTGGGAAGCAGACTTCCTCAGCAGACACGATCTTCACCCGGGGGAGTGGGGACTTCACCCAGAAGTCTTCCACATGATTGTGAACCGTTGGGAAAAACCAAAGGTGGACATGATGGCGTCCCGCCTCAACAAAAAACTGGACAGATATTGCGCCAGGTCAAGGGACCCTCAGGCAATAGCTGTGGACGCTCTGGTAACACCGTGGGTGTACCAGTCAGTGTATGTGTTCCCTCCTCTTCCTCTCATACCAAAAGTACTGAGAATCATAAGAAGGAGAGGAGTAAAGACTATACTCGTGGCTCCGGATTGGCCAAGAAGGACTTGGTACCCGGAAATTCAAGAGATGCTCACGGAAGACCCGTGGCCTCTACCTCTAAGAAAGGACCTGCTCCAGCAGGGACCATGTCTGTTCCAAGACTTACCGCGGCTGCGTTTGACGGCATGGCGGTTGAACGCCGGATCCTGAAGGAAAAAGGCATTCCGGATGAAGTCATCCCTACCCTGATCAAAGCCAGGAAGGATGTGACCGTACAACATTATCACCGTATTTGGCGAAAATATGTTGCGTGGTGCGAGGCCAGGAAGGCCCCTACAGAGGAATTTCAACTGGGTCGATTCCTGCATTTCCTGCAAACAGGACTGTCTATGGGCCTAAAATTAGGGTCCATTAAGGTTCAAATTTCGGCCCTGTCAATATTCTTCCAAAAAGAACTAGCTTCTGTTCCTGAAGTTCAGACGTTTGTCAAGGGAGTACTGCATATACAGCCTCCTTTTGTGCCTCCAGTGGCACCTTGGGATCTCAATGTAGTTTTGGGGTTCCTAAAATCACATTGGTTTGAACCACTCACCACTGTGGACTTAAAATATCTCACATGGAAAGTGGTAATGCTGTTAGCCCTGGCTTCAGCCAGGCGTGTTGCAGAATTGGCGGCTTTATCCTATAAAAGCCCTTACCTAATTTTTCATACGGACAGGGCAGAATTGAGGACTCGTCCTCAATTTCTCCCTAAGGTGGTTTCAGCATTTCACTTAAACCAGCCTATTGTGGTGCCTGCGGCTACTAGGGACTTGGAGGATTCCAAGTTACTGGACGTAGTCAGGGCCCTGAAAATATATGTTTCCAGGACGGCTGGAGTCAGAAAATCTGACTCGCTGTTTATCCTGTATGCACCCAACAAGCTGGGTGCTCCTGCTTCTAAGCAGACTATTGCTCGTTGGATTTGTAGTACAATTCAGCTTGCACATTCTGTGGCAGGCCTGCCACAGCCAAAATCTGTAAAAGCCCATTCCACAAGGAAGGTGGGCTCATCTTGGGCGGCTGCCCGAGGGGTCTCGGCTTTACAACTTTGCCGAGCAGCTACTTGGTCAGGGGCAAACACGTTTGCTAAATTCTACAAATTTGATACCCTGGCTGAGGAGGACCTGGAGTTCTCTCATTCGGTGCTGCAGAGTCATCCGCACTCTCCCGCCCGTTTGGGAGCTTTGGTATAATCCCCATGGTCCTTTCGGAGTCCCCAGCATCCACTAGGACGTTAGAGAAAATAAGAATTTACTTACCGATAATTCTATTTCTCATAGTCCGTAGTGGATGCTGGGCGCCCATCCCAAGTGCGGATTGTCTGCATTACTTGTACATAGTTATTGTTACAAAAAATCGGGTTATTGTTGTTGTGAGCCATCTTTTCAGAGGCTCCTTCTGTTATCATGCTGTTAACTGGGTTCAGATCACAAGTTGTACGGTGTGATTGGTGTGGCTGGTAAGAGTCTTACCTGGGATTCAAAATCCTTCCTTATTGTGTACGCTCGTCCGGGCACAGTATCCTAACTGAGGCTTGGAGGAGGGTCATAGTGGGAGGAGCCAGTGCACACCAGGTAGTCCTAAAGCTTTTTACTTTTGTGCCCAGTCTCCTGCGGAGCCGCTATTCCCCATGGTCCTTTCGGAGTCCCCAGCATCCACTACGGACTATGAGAAATAGAATTATCGGTAAGTAAATTCTTATTTTTTTTCACGGCACCCCTAGGCCAAATGTTTCTTATTGAGAAATTTTGAAATAAATAATAAGATTTTACTCACCGGAAAATCTATTTCTCGTAGTCCGTAGTGGATGCTGGGAACTCCGTAAGGACCATGGGGAATAGCGGCTCCGCAGGAGACTGGGCACAACTAAAAGAAAGCTTTTAGACTACCTGGTGTGCACTGGCTCCTCCCACTATGACCCTCCTCCAAGCCTCAGTTAGGATACTGTGCCCGGAAGAGCTGACACAATAAGGAAGGATTTTGAATCCCGGGTAAGACTCATACCAGCCACACCAATCACACCGTATAACTTGTGATACTATACCCAGTTAACAGTATGAAATATAACTGAGCCTCTCAACAGATGGCTCAACAATAACCCTTAGTTAGGCAATAACTACATACAAGTATTGCAGACAATCCGCACTTGGGATGGGCGCCCAGCATCCACTACGGACTACGAGAAATAGATTTACCGGTGAGTAAAATCTTATTTTCTCTGACGTCCTAGTGGATGCTGGGAACTCCGTAAGGACCATGGGGATTATACCAAAGCTCCTAAACGGGCGGGAGAGTGCGGATGACTCTGCAGCACCGAATGAGAGAACTCAAGGTCCTCCTCAGCCAGGGTATCAAATTTGTAGAATTTTGCAAACGTGTTTGCCCCTGACCAAGTTGCAGCTCGGGAAAGTTGTAAAGCCGAGACCCCTCGGGCAGCCGCCCAAGATGAGCCTACTTTCCTCGTGGAATGGGCTTTTACTGATTTAGGATGCGGCAATCCAGCCGCAGAATGCTCCAGCTGAATTGTGCTACAAATTCAGCGAGCAATAGTCTGCTTAGAAGCAGGAGCACCTATTTTGTTGGGTGCCTACAGGATAAAAAGCGAGTCAGTTTTCCTGACTCCAGCCGTCCTGAAAATATAAATTTTTAAGGCCCTGACTACGTCCAGTAACTTGGAATCTTCCAAGTCCCTAGTAGCCGCAGGCACTACAATAGGTTGGTTCAAGTGAAAAGCTGATACCACCTTAGGGAGAAACTGGGGACGAGTCCTCAATTCTGCCCTATCCATATGGAAAATCAGATAAGGGCTTTTACATGACAAAGCCGCCAATTCTGACACACGCCTGGCCGAAGCCAAGGCCAATAACATGACCACTTTCCACGTGAGATATTTCAAATCCACAGTTTTAAGTGGCTCAAACCAATGTGATTTTAGGAAACTCAACACCACGTTGAGATCCCAAGGTGCCACAGGAGGCACAAAAGGGGGCTGAATATGTAGCACTCTCTTTACACATGTCTGAACTCCAAGCAGTGAAGCCAGTTCTTTCTGGAAGAAAATCGACAGAGCCGAAATCTGGACCTTAATGGAACCCAAGTTTAGGCCCATAGTCACTCCTGACTGTAGGAAGTGCAGAAAACGACCCAGCTGAAATTCCTCTGTTGGGGCCTTCCTGGCCTCACACCACGCAACATATTTTCGCCAAATACGGTGATAATGGTTTGCGGTTACTTCTTTCCTGGCTTTTATCAGCGTAGGAATGACTTCCTCCGGAATGCCCTTTTCTTTAGGATCCGGAATTCAACCGCCATGCCGTCAAACGCAGCCGCGGTAAGTCTTGGCACAGACAGGGCCCCTGCTGTAGCAGATCCTGTCTGAGCGGTAGAGGCCATGGGTCCTCTGATATCATTTCTTGAAGTTCTGGGTACCAAGCTCTTCTTGGCCCATCCGGAACCACGAGTATCGTTGTTACTCCTCGTTTTCTTATTATTCTCAGTACCTTGGGTATGAGAGGCAGAGGAGGGAACACATAAACCGACTGGTACACCCACGGTGTCACTAGAGCGTCCACAGCTATTGCCTGAGGGTCCCTTGACCTGGCGCAATATCTATGTTTAGGCGGGACGCCATCATGTCCACCTGTGGCCTTTCCCAACGGTTTACCAACAGTTGGAAGACTTCTGGATGAAGTCCCCACTCTCCCGGGTGTAGGTCGTGTCTGCTGAGGAAGTCTGCTTCCCAGTTGTCCACTCCCAGAATGAACACTGCTGACAGTGCTAAGACGTGATTTTCCGCCCATCGGAGAAGCCTTGTGGCTTCTGCCATCGCCATCCTGCTTCTTGTGCCGCCCTGTCGGTTTACATGGGCGACTGCCGTGATGTTGTCTGATTGGATCAGTACCGGCTGGTTTTGAAGCAGAGGCCTTGCCAGACTTAGGGCATTGTAAATGGCCCTCAGTTCCAGAATATTTATGTGTAGGGACGACTCCTGACTTGACCAAAGCCCTTGGAAATTTCTTCCCTGTGTGACTGCCCCCCAGCCTCGAAGGCTGGCATCCGTGGTTACCAGGACCCAGTCCTGTATGCCGAATCTGCGGCCCTCTTGAAGATGAGCACTCTGCAGCCACCACAGTAGAGATACCCTGGTCCTTGGAGACAGGGTTATCAGCCGATGCATCTGAAGATGCGATCCCGACCACTTGTCCAAGAGGTCCCACTGAAAGGTTCTTGCATGGAACCTGCCGAATGGAATTTTGCTTCGTAAGAAGCTACCATTTCTCCCAGGACTCGTGTGCAGTGATGCACCGATAACTGTTTTGGTTTCAGGAGGTTTCTGACTAGAGATGACAGCTCCTTGGCTTTCTCCTGCGGGAGAAACACTTTTTTCTGTTCTGTGTCCAGAACCATCCCCAGGAACAGTAGGCGTGTGGTAGGAACCAGCTGTGACTTTGGAATGTATAGAATCCATCCGTGCTGTTGTAGCACTTCCCGAGATAGTGCTACTCCGACCAACAACTGCTCCTTGGACCTCGCCTTTATAAGGAGATCGTCCAAGTACGGGATAATTAAAACTCCCTTTTTTCGAAGGAGTATCATCATTTCTGCCATTACCTTGGTAAAGACCCTCGGTGCCGTGGACAGTCCAAACGGCAGTGTTTGGAATTGGTAATGGCAATCCTGTACCACAAATCTGAGGTACTCCTGGTGAGGATGGTAAATGGGGACATGTAGGTAAGCATCCTTGATGTCCAGGGATACCATGTAATCCCCCTCCTCCAGGCTTGCAATAACCGCCCTGAGCGATTCCATCTTGAACTTGAATTTTTTTATGTATGTGTTCAAGGATTTCAAATTTAAAATGGGTCTCACCGAACCGTCCGGTTTCGGTACCACAAACAGTGTGGAATAGTAACCCCGTCCTTGTTGAAGTAGGGGCACCTTGACTATCACCTGCTGGGAATACAGCTTGTGAATTGCGTCTAGCACAGCCTCCCTGCCTGAGGGAGTTGTCGGCAAGGCAGATTTGAGGAAACGGCGGGTGGAGACGCCTCGAATTCCAGCTTGTACCCCTGAGATACTACTTGAAGGATCCAGGGATCCACCTGTGAGAGAGCCCACTGATCGCTGAAATTTTGGAGGCGGCCCTCCACCGTACCTGGCTACGCCTGTGGAGCCCCCGCGTCATGCGGTGGACTCAGAGGAAACGGGGGAAGAATTTTGATTCTGGGAACTGGCTGACTGGTGCAGCTTTTTTTCTTCTTCTTCCCTCGTCTCTGTGCAGAAAGGAAGCGCCTTTGACCCGCTTGCTTTTCTGAAGCCGAAAGGACTGTACCTGATAATACAGTGCTTTCTTAGGCTGTGAGGAAACCTGAGGTAAAAAATTTTCTTCCCAGCTGTTGTTGTGGATACGAGGTCCCGGAGACCATCCCCAAACAATTCCTCACCCTTATAAGGCTCTATGTGCCTTTTAAAGTCAGCATCACCTGTCCAGTGTCGGGTCTCTAATACCCTCCTGACAGAATGGACATTGCATTAATTCTGGATGCCAGCCGGCAAAATATCCCTCTGTGCATCCCTCATATTTAAGACGACGTCTTATGTTCGCAAAATAGTATCCCTGTTTGACAGGGTTACAGACCACGCTGCAGCAGCACTATCTGCAGGTCTCAGTCTAGTACCTGAGTGTGTAAATACAGACTTCAGGATAGCCTCCTGCTTTTTATCAGCAGGTACCTTCAAAGTGGCTGTATCCTAAGACGGCAGTGCCACCTTTTTTGACAAACGTGTGAGCACCTTATCCACCCTAGGGGATATCTCCCAGCGTAACTTATCCTCTGGCGGGAAAGGGTACGCCATCAGTAACTTTTTAAAAATTACCAGTTTCTTATCTGGGGAACTCACGCTTTTTCACACTTCATTCACTCATTTGATGGGGGAACAAAACACTGCCTGCTTTTTCTCCCCAAACATAAAACCCTTTTTTAGTGGTACTTGGGTTAATGTCAGAAATGTGTAACACATTTTTTATTGCCGGGATCATGTAACGGATGTTCCTAGTGCATTGTGTATATGTCTCAACCTCGTCGACACTGGAGTCAGACTCCGTGTCGACATCTGTGTCTGCCATCTGAGGGAGCGGGCGTTTTTGAGCCCCTGATGGCCTTTGAGACGCCTGGGCAGGCGCGGGCTGAGAAGCCGGCTGTCCCATAGCTGTTACGTCATCCAGCCTTTTATGTAAGGAGTTGACACTGTCGGTTTATACCTTCCACCTATCCATCCACTCTGGTGTCGGCCCCACAGGGGGCGACATCACATTTATCGGCATCTGCTCTGCCATCACATAAGCCTCATCAAACGTGTCGACACAGCCGTACCGACACACCGCACACACACAGGGAATGCTCTGACTGAGGACAGGACCCCACACAGCCCTTTGGGGAGACAGAGAGAGAGTATGCCAGCACACACCAGAGCGCTATATAATTTAGGGATTAACACTATATTGAGTGAATTTTTCCCAATAGCTGCTTGTATATACAATATTGCGCCTAAATTTAGTGCCCCCCCTCTCTTTTTAACCCTTTGAGCCTGCAAACTACAGGGGAGAGCCTGGGGAGCTGTCTTCCAGCTGCACTGTGAAGAGAAAATGGCGCCAGTGTGCTGAGGGAGATAGCTCCGCCACTTTTTCGCAGACTTTTCTCCCGCTTTTTTATGGATTCTGGCAGGGGTATTTATCACATATATAGCCTCTGGGGCTATATATTGTGATATATTTGCCAGCCAAGGTGTTTTTATTGCTGCTCAGGGCGCCCCCCCAGCGCCCTGCACCCTCAGTGACCGGAGTGTGAAGTGTGCATGAGGAGCAATGGCGCACAGCTGCAGTGCTGTGCGCTACCTTGGTGAAGACTGATGTCTTCTGCCGCCGATTTTCCGGACCTCTTCTTGCTTCTGGCTCTGTAAGGGGGACGGCGGCGCGGCTCCGGGAACGAACACCAAGGCCAGTTCCATGCGGTCGATCCCTCTGGAGCTAATGGTGTCCAGTAGCCTAAGAAGCCCAAGCTAGCTGCAAGCAGGTAGGTTCGCTTCTTCTCCCCTTAGTCCCTCGATGCAGTGAGCCTGTTGCCAGCAGGTCTCACTGTAAAATAAAAAACCTAAAATAAACTTTCTTTCTAGGAGCTCAGGAGAGCCCCTAGTGTGCATCCAGCTCGGCCGGGCACAGAAATCTAACTGAGGCTTGGAGGAGGGTCATAGTGGGAGGAGCCAGTGCACACCAGGTAGTCTAAAAGCTTTCTTTTAGTTGTGCCCAGTCTCCTGCGGAGCCGCTATTCCCCATGGTCCTTACGGAGTTCCCAGCATCCACTAGGACGTCAGAGAAATTAAATTAAATAAATTGTGTCTATATCCTTAAGCCCCATACACACTGGGCGACACACTAGACCAGGGCTGGCCAAACCGGTCCTCGAGATCTACCAACAGTTCATGTTTTCCAGGCCTCCTGGAGATCTGTAGAATTGTCAGTTAGGAATGAATGCAGCACATCTTAATTAGCAATGACTACACCTGTGCACCAGCTAGGTGGTCTGGAAAATGTGAACTGTTGGTAGATCACGAGGACTGGCTTGGCCATCTCTGCACTAGACGATATGAATGATAAGGATCTTGTTTTAAAAGTTCTATTGTTAATATTGTCTAGTATGTATGCCTGAACGATGCACACACTCGTGGGTCATTCTCGTTCAGGCATTATCTACTGAACACATGCAGCTCAACTTTAACTATATCGTTGAGCTGCATGTTCGAAGAGTGCGGGGGAAGACATCACTGAAGGATTGTCGTTCAGTGTGTATGCACTGGCGATATCCCCTAATTAGCAATCAGCGATATAGTGCTGATTGCTAACTAGGGGAGCACACCCAGTGTGTACCCAGCTTTAGGTTTAATTGTGTGGTGAGGGAGAAAATTTGCTTCTGGTTGTCCATATGTTTTATAACTGACAGCCATAAGCACATATGGTCAGTCGATCCTGGCAGCGCTGAATTGTGGAGGTACGATAGATTGTATGGTGCAAAGTCACCATACAATTTATCTTACCCTGGGGGAAGGGTTGTCGCGGGATAACTCGCAACTAATGCGAGTCGTCCTAGTGTATGGCCAGCATTACAGTACAGTGCCTCCAAGCCAGTCTAGTTAAAAACATCTAAATACCTTGTGTTTGGGATAATGGGGGTAATTCCAAGTTGATCGCAGCAGGATTTTTTTTAGCAGTTGGGCAAAACCATGTGCACTGCAGGGGGGGCAGATATAACATTTGCAGAGAGAGTTAGATTTGGGTGGGTTATTTTGTTTCTGTGCAGGGTAATACTGGCTGTTTTATCTTTACACTGCAATTTAGATTGCAGATTGAACACACCACACCCAAATCTAACTCTCTCTGCACATGTTATATCTGCCTCCCCTGCAGTGCACATGGTTTTGCCCAACTGCTAACAAAAATCCTGCTGCGATCAACTAGGAATTACCCCCAATGACCTGAGACACATATAGCAATTCTAAAAAAATAGGACATCAGAGCATTTCCTAAAAATACATAGCCTCCAGTATATCAGGCCTAGACCATATTTTATGGATTTTGTATTTATTTGTATTTCAGAAATGTATGAAGTTGTACACACCTTTCCTTATCATCTTTAGAGGACGATTCTCTTTTCTCTGAATCTCTGTCATGAGCGGTGGCAGAAGAGCTGCGTTCTGACTCTCCAGGCTTCAGCCACGGCGGAGGCGTTGGGAAAGAAGGTGGTGTTCGATGAAGCCGATTCCATGGTTCATGTGGATTGTTGAAGCCCTGCATATTTGGCCCCTCCTTATGGCTGAACATTGAGTTGGATGCTAATAAAAAAAGAATGGGCATACTTAAAGGGATCTGTTTGGAGCAGAGGTGCAATATTACAGACCCCCAATTGATTAACAAATGTGAAAGGTAACAGAAAGGATATACAGTGTAAATGTTAGTGGTACTAACCCATAATGAGGGAGAGGTTGAAGGGTCTGGTTGTTTCTTTGGAGAAAAGACAAAAGAAAAATGACTGCTTTCCTTTCTTTTGTGTCAGTTCACTTAATCATCATAAATACATAAAAATCCACTTTTGTTGAAGAGGCACATAACTCTAAGCAACGTGACTATATATATATATATATATATATATATATATATGGCAATTTAAAGGGGTGGGCTTTCCATCTTCAGGTGACTTTTTAGTTTTGTACCCGTCCTGCAAAGTCTTTATAGTAAACTTTTTTTTTTATTTAGTTGCTCTTGAATAGGACAGAGTACTGCTTGCTACGTGCAAAAAGGTAGTAATGCAGGGAATAAAGCAGATCTGTGCTGTATCCAAGGGCAAGGACCATAAGCCATGTTTCCTTGTTGATGAGGAGCTGCTAAAAGTTAATTCTATAAATCATGTAATGTGATATGTAAGTACCATTGCCTAAAATGAGTTAATATTGTGCTAATCAGAGCATTTGCTTTCATAAGCAAAAATATGCTAAAAGTGACCACCAGCATCATGCAATTCTGGTGGTTTAGTCTCTTTGGCAGGTGTTAGTCAGCACCCCAGCTCCCCATAGACTGGCGTAATATAGTTATTAAACAGGTGTAATCCAGTGTCATTTGACACACACACACACACACACACACACACACACACACACACACACACACACACACTTCTTAGCTTCAAACGTTTTCCCCAGTTTGACATTTGTATTAATCTTAATCTGTATTATTTCCCCATAACCATAAATGAAGCAGTACTTACTGACTGAAGGATTTCCAAGACCCCCAAAGGCATTTCCGCCCACGGAAGCTAGACCACTGAATGTTGATGGACGGTTAAAAGGTTCTATGAAAGTGAAAGATACATAAGACTAATGTATGGAAAATATCTGTTGTTATTATTAAGTCCCCCTGACCTTACTGCTGGTAATATTCTAAGATGTATAATAATATAATATATAATTATATGCAATATTTCCATACTGTAAGCAATATGCCCATACTGCGTGCCTGTTTTATATACAGTACAGTATGTATATGTACATAGTTATGTTTGTGTACAGTATATTTTTATGGTTCATGGAGTCTTTACATACTGACCTTGGGAAAGATATTAACTGCTTTTTAATTAGGGAATTAATAACTGTAATTCCAATACTAACATGCACTGTCGTAGACCCCATTAAGACTTATCTGCTACAGTATATGATATGTGTATACAGTATTGATAGTTTGTATATGTTATAGAGGATGCATGAACAGGTTTTCAGAAAATAAAATCAGATATAAAATATTATGAATATCTACTACTGTTTCAGTAAAAATTTTACTGAACTATATAGACACTGGCACATTTCTAGGAATGAACATATATGATATACATGTATAGACTTGCCATAATATGCCTTTAATCCAGAACACCTTTGATTTACACAAGTTCTGTGGGTGGCTAAATTCAAGCCTGCATTTCACCTGCATTTAATAAGCAACAGAACCTGTGTAAATCATAACTGTCCCGGATTAAAGGGATATTATGGCAAGCCTATGGCATATATAGGTACAGTATATACATAGGCATACACACATACTATAAATATTACAAATAATTTTCTTTTTACTTACCAAGGTGAGCAGCAGGGTTAAGAAAATTGCTGTGATGAGGCGGAGGGCCAAAAGGGGCTCCAGCAGGATGTGGCCCACCTAGGGGTAAAGTGAAATAGAGCAATTATCATTCAGTTATTTTTATACAGTATATTACATCTATATTTGAAGGGAATTTGACACCAGGGGCAATATGTAATAGCCTACATGGTGTAGGACGTAAAGGAATTTCTGCATGTATGCTCATATTTTGAAAGCGCCAATCATTTGGAAAGCAAAATTGACCTGGTTATGCCTTGTAATTGATTGCCACTTAAAAAATATGGGCAGAATCACAGAAATTCACGAACACCCTGCACCTTGAAGGCTACTACATATTAGAGATGAGCGGGTTCGGTTTTACTCGGTTTTACTCGGATTTACTCGGTTCTCAAAACGGCATCTTATTGGCTCACAGATGTCACGTGTTTTGGATAGCCAATAGGAAAAATCCGGATAAAACCGAACTGGCGTTAATTCTGGCGTTAAATCCGAACCCGCTCATCTTTACTACATATGTCCCCAAATCTTTGTTTATCCTCAAAAAATCTGCTTGATCTTAAAATGTGAAATGCTGAAAAGGAACAGTTGCTTTCTTTATCCATGACTGTCCTATTCCTATTGAATTTTGAGATTGTTAATCCAGAAAGTGATTAACATGGTTGCATAGTCGACTCCAAACAGACAATGTCTTATCCACTTTGTGAATAACTAAATTATCTCTAGTATGAAAACGTACTACAATTTTTGACCTCACTTTTGCCAAACCAAATACTTAATATTATCTGTTATGTATATCATACAGGAATCACTGTTACAAATGTGTATTTCTTTGCATTTTTTCATTGAAAATGCGTCTTAGATGCAAAGTAATGAAAGAGGACGCACAAGCAGCTTCTGCTGATTAGTCATATGCAGCATGCCTATATTCTGTGTGTAATTACGGCTGTATCCGCATCCGAAATGGCACTTTACAGTATTTTCCATGAAAACACTGTAGCATAGTATTTTGTATGCAAATGCAGTTGCAGTCACACACAGAATATAGGCATGCTGCATATCATTTTAGTTAGCAGACGCTACTTGTGCCTCCTATTACATTACTTACCGCAGAACAAAAAATGCAAATAAGACACTAGGCGCTACCAAGTCACATGGCACTCACACGACTTGTAGCACATGGTGCAAAGATGTAAGAGGACACATCTGTATATATGGCAAATACTAGAGCATGATATTAAATCAGTATGTAATCATATCAACTCCATACAGTATTTAGCGCTAACTGGTATTTCTCAATATGCAAAACAAGTACTACGTATCAGTTATTATACATTTATCTGAAGAGAGGGTGCTGATGGGAGATGAGGTCCTAGAACCAACCAAGAGTTTATAGGTTTGATAAAAAAGACATTATGCATGAATCAATTTAGAAGTACAACCACTCCAATAGCCATGGCATAATAGTGAAAGCAAAATCATTTCTAAAGACAAAGGAGGAGGCTTTAATTAAAATGACTATGCTAAGAAAGATGTACAACTAACTTTAGGAAATAAACTGAATCATTTGAAAATAGAAGGCATGAATATTATAATTTCTATTGTTATTCTATTGTGGATAAAACTGGAATACCTTACATCAAAGAAAGTACACAATAAACAAATCATAGTTAAAATTATACTACATGAGATGTTCTCATATACTAACAAAACACAAAACTTTATAAATACTTCACCTAATGATACATTCACAGAAGAAGAAAAAAAGAGTATGATACCTCAAAAGACATCTAGAGTTAAATGCGTCTTACAAAGAATGTATTCCAGGAGAAATTATGACATTTGTATTGTTAGAGTCAATTGTTATAGACAACAGCTTTAGTTAGTGGATAGTTTCTTGTTTACTTTTGCCCACATTACTTTATTCTCAATGAGTTCAGACTTAGTAACTGTATAAGCGACAAGATTTATACCCACCAGCAGCAGAAAACAGTGTTGAAGGGCGTGCCAAGTCATGAGGGTGTGGGTGGTGATGGATAGCTCCAAAGAGGCTCGGACCTGGTGGCCTGCTCAAAAACTCAGGCTTCAGGCCAAAATCCAGCTTGTGTGGATCTGTCTGCATCTGTTTCTAAAATCGAAAGCATGACTGGAATTATGATTTCCCCCGTGGGCAGAGAAGAAAGGAGGCTTCAAAGACCATACAAAATGCCACATTCACACCTTGAAATTGCAGAACTGATCTTTGTATGTGCTATAATTGAAATTACACTTTTTTAAACCTGATGTTATCAGAAGTGACAGACATAGTTTAGACTAGATAAATGGGAGAGACATGACTTGCAGGCAATACTAAGTGTGCATTCTTCCAAGAATTGATTTTGTGCACTGAATCATGAATACAAAAGTGTCTTATAATTAACAAATAATCTTTCTTTATTAACAATTTCTTCCCAATGATGCCAAAAACTAGCATAAAACAATTAAATACTTATTAGGCTGCATGTATGAATTATGAGAAATAATTCATACAGGCAGACTGAATTTGCAAATATGCAGTGTCCGACATATCAGACCAGTGATTCCTTTGTTTAGGGTACCCGCAAGTTCTGAATTTCCACATTTAGAGTCTCCAACTCAAAATGCTTATTTTAATATATTTTATGCCCCTGGCTCTTTAAAGTTAACATGAATTTATTTAGAAATGGCAAAAGCTATGATGTTTTTGTTTTTTTTTTATTTAGAAAATACAGCAATATACAGACACTGGCATGATGAAGCTTATTTACAAACATTGCTCAGAGGTGCAAATCTGTACTAAAAATATGGCAACCAAAAATGGCATTACACAGATAAATGCTGATTATTGGATACTTTTGTTTCAAATGTGATTGGCACATTTAAGCGATGTTAATAAATATCCCTCTTTGGCTGTAAAAAATTTAAATCACATCTCTATATAACAGGTCTACAAAACTGGATGTGTAAAAACTGCGGGCCTGTTTGCGGAGCATATCTTGTGTGTTTTTGCACTGCCCATTCTCCTGAAATATATGTATGCAAGTATGGGTGATGCGGTCATATACAGTACATTTGAACTGCATCTATACTACACACTGTATGCCAGAGGAGGTAGAACTAAACTGTAATGCGGCTTTCTCACGTAAGCAGAGTTCTGTAAGAGCGTCACAATGTAGCTGATAATGCAGCAATCCCTGTTCCACCTAGTATAAGGATGGTGCAAGTTCACAACGAAGATGTTGCAAATCAAGTGTACAGTATAGACAGGCGGTGATTGCACCCCAAGCCACTCTGCATATGTCAAATACAAGTATTTTTTATGTGCCCCCAGTGCTACAGTACTTATCAAAATGTATGAGGAAGCATTGCTATTATGGAAATCTGCCTTCCCCAAAAGACAAGGGACTATTATTCTACCGTTATGGGAAACTTTTGCTAACTTTCCAAAAAGAACAAGGAGAAAAAATTCCACAGGTATTTGCCAGCGATTTGTAAGACAACGTTTAATTTTATTGACTGAATGTAACAGACTTAACACTCTTGCTTTAGGGAAAACAAGATAGTGATCATCGGAGTCAATTTAAAAACCCCTGTGTGGTTTAGCGGTTATTTTAATCGTTTTTCTCATTTGGTTACTACAGTCTCTAAGGGAAAATTTTCCTCACTTATAAGAAAGCAGCAACTTGCATTCCAGTGATGGGTAATTAAACATAAAGGAAGACTATTTCCAGGAGGAAAAGGTCCAGCGCAGCTTGCATGCATGCAAACTCAAACTATGGGAACCTCAAGTAATAGAAACAATTTCTACTCCTTTTCATATATTTAAATATTTTATTTAGAAAACATGAAAGGGAAACTAATGTCTGTGTCTTTTACTTGATTTATTTCTCTTTACATTAATTACATTTTCCTATTTATAAGTCAAGCAGGTGCTATAAATACAAGAGTGATTGCTGATTTCTACTGAAATTGGCCATGATATGAGCAGGAACTGGAAAGATCATATTTTGTACATATTAGTCTATTCCAAATCTCAATAATAAATCAAATGTGTGAATAGTATAGGAAATTGTGATAAATGTGACTAATGCAGCATAGAGGCACCTACAGATCTCCAAGATGCTGCTAGGTCATTGCTATGTGTGCAGTTGTAGTGCTCCTTACATTATGCCTAGTTTTATTGCCCCTTACACTATGCCCACAGTTTTAGTGACCCAGGATGAGCAGCAGAAGGCACCTGGCCCCTTTGCAGCATTACAGCTGGCACAGGGATGAGCATCAGCCCAGGCACATAACTCACCCGCAGATGCAGGCAGCTCTGAGAGAGTTATTGCATCTCCCTACTGGGAGCCTCCGGCCATTTTATGCCAGGAATAGGCGGCAGCTCAGTCTCTCTCTGTCCTCCTCTCCACCACAGCAGGAAGTGTTACTGGCGCCTATGTTAGTGACCACACTACAGGAAAGTGAAGTAACTACAAATAAACTACAGCTCCCTGTAGCAAGGGCTGCTGGGAGCTGTAGTTTATTTGGAGTTTCTTCACTGTACTGTAGTGCAGTGACGGACACTTGTTGCTGTGCGCGTCAGACGTCTCCACTCCGGGTGGGCATGTACAACCCTGGGGGGCAGACAGTAAAGCATGTTGCTGGCGCAGCTGAGTCAGGGCGCCCTCCTCTATATGGTGACCGGGTGTAGTACGGTATGCTGGCGGCCGGGCTCCCGGCGACCAGCATACCGGCGCCGGGAGCCTGACCGCGGGCATACCGACAGCGTGGCGAGCGCAAATGAGCCCCTTGTGGGCACGCCATGCTTTTTATTCTCCCTCCAGGGGGGTCGTGGACCCCCACGAGGGAGAATACCTGTCGGTATACCGGGTGTCGGGATTCCGGCGCCGGTATACTGTGCGCCGGGATCCCGACATTCGGCAACCTGAAGACCACCCGTGGCGACCTACTCAGCTGCATAGCCAGCGTATGCCTAAAACCGACCCTGCATGTGACACAACTTGCAAATTTCAGACAGATTCCTGAAGAACATATGAGAAGATTGAAACTGATCACTTTAAGGGGGGTATTCAAATGTTTGAAAATTCAGTTGGGAGTCTGTTTTTTCCTATCTAATAGACAGGCACCCAACCGACTTTTCAAACATTTGAATTCCACCCTAAATGTCAGGGGGAAATATGAATCACATGGCAAGTATTTTATACAGTATGTATACAAGTTCCATAACAAGTAGTGTGCGACTGGTGCCTCCACCCGGGGAGCAAGGCTGAAGGGGTGCTACAGTTACTGACCCGATGACAACCAGTTACATATCTGTGGAAGTCTCAATATGAAGGTAAATTCACTACACTAATATCTATTTTTATTGTTTGTGTTAATATTATAATTATTATTATTACTGTTCTTACAGTGTGTGCCTCATCTGTTCAGCATTTTGTTATTCTGATGTTATATTCTGTGAGTTTCACAATACTGCAGATGATTAATGCAAAGCTCAATATTAAATTAGATTAAATATTACATAATATCTAATTTTGCAGTTTCAAAAATAAGGCATGTATCTCCTTTAACCTCTATCAATTTTTTTAAATGTTTACAAAAATATTAATGTACTTATTAGTTAATAGGTATACTTTAAATTATTCAAGTGAACTTGAGGTTTGACACTTACCTTGACTTTTTGTTGGTGATGGTAAATCTGCCAGGCGATGTGAACATGCATTGCGCACCATTTACCAGGTTTCTGGGGGAAACAAAAATACATATTTGAATCATTAGTGTAACAAATAAACTAAAATGTAATTTGGTTGCATTATGTAATAGCTACAGTATGAAGACATCCTATAAATGTCTATACTGCAATGTACAGCTGAGTTATATGGCACTTTTGAGTGTTGATATTTTGTTCTTTATTGTGATGCAGTGTGACAACTTTTGTGCTGCTTGCACTGTGCCTTAGGCCACGGCGCACAGCGAGATGTTGTACTTGAAATTCTGGGACTGTCCCGGTGCGGTATACGGTCATTAGGTCGACCACATTTAGGTCGACAGTCATTATGTCGACCACTATTGGTCGACATGTATTAGGTCGCCATGGTCACTAGGTCGACATGGAATAAGGTCGACATGCGTTTTAAAAAATATATTTTTTTAACTTTTTCATACTTTACGATCCACGTGGACTACAATTGGGAATAGTAACCTGTGCTGAGCGCAGTGAGGCACCTTGCCCAAAGCATGGCGAGCGAAGTGACCCGTGCAAGGGGACACGGTGCACTAATTGGGGTTCCCCGTCACTTTTTCGATAAAAATGATACAAAAAAAGTAAAAAAAACTCAGGTCGACTTTTTCCCATGTCGACATAATGACTGTGTCTACATATTTCAGGTGTCGACCTAGTCACTGTCGACCTAATGACTGTTGACCTAATGCATGTCGACCCTATGACCCATACCCCCCTGTACTGGATGCAATTGTATGCATCTAAATAAATACTGTATACAGGTATATGCATGGCAAGATACAACTGCCATTTCTTCTGAATGTATTTAAAAAAAGTGTAAGGAAATTGTTATTCCTGAATATATAATTATGTGTATATTTATATATACTGCAGAACATATTACATTAGATATGTATGTATAAATTAAGTTTTTTTAACATACATTTTAGCTAGAGATGAGCGGTTCAGTTTTGTTGGAAACCGAACTTTGGGGTTTCAAGTCGAACTGAGTCCCGGCTCGTGTCCTTTTAGTGTCGGATCTAAAAAACGAATCTTGTATGTTTTTGCATGCAAGTCCCTCCCCCCCTGATTTCAGGTGTCATTTCACACCAGGAATGACTGTTAATGAATGTTATTGATGTTCATTATATTCTAGGAAAAAGAACAGGTCCACAAATTTGTATGATTTTAGTTGTTTTTATAAATTTTAAAGAAATCCAAAACCAAAATACTTGCCCAAACCAAAACCAAAATACAGTGGTCCACACACATTTCTAATTTTAGCACTTTCTTTTTAAAGATTTATTAGAAAATGTCAGAATGTGGGGTATATTCAATTACAGTCGAAAGCTGCCAACTGTCGGAAAGACGGCAGTTTTCGACTTTTTTAGGTCAGAAGGGGTTCTGACCTATTCAGTACACCTCAAAATTATCCGACAAGTCGGGAATTCCGACTTTTCGGAAAGCATGTGGATCGGCGGAATAGCCACTGATCCACGTGCTTCTGACGGAAACGGGGCCAAATCCGACAGGATTTGGCCCCCTTACCGACCATCTCAATCCGACTTTAAAAAAAGTCGGATTGAGATGAGGGACTTGAGAGGAGGAGAAGGGGAGAGCCACGGGGAGACGGGGGGAGAGCAGCGGCAATAGCAGCGTAGCAGGAGGATGGCGCACCATCGCTGCTCACGGCAGCGTCCACCCGGCTCCAGCAAGCTAGGTCCCACACATCCTCCTGCTAGGGCGCTACGCTGCTGTAGCCGATGCACTCCCCGTCTCCTCCTCTCAGGTCCCTCATCTCAATCCAACTTTTTTTAAAGTCGGATTGAGATGGTCAGGAACGGCCAGCCATTCATTGAATAGACCTTGTCAGATCCATTCCAACAAATGCATGTCGAAATGGATCCGACTTTAATTGAATACACCACTATGAGCAGTAGACTGCTTAACCAATAAATCTAGTCATTTACGCAAGCTTTGATATGCCCCCAAAAAAGTAAAAAGCATAATCTTACCCTCAGCATAGGCCTGAAAGGATCTGTCAGCTGTGAAGAGAAAGCGATAACTAAGTTACATGCCTGTCACTCAGACAATCAAATTAATTAACACATGCCTAGTGGATCATGATAAAAAAGAAAAGTATTGAAATGTTGAAATTCTGCTTTCAGATTAAACCTTTATATAAAAGAATTCGTCAATTTATACATCACAACAGCCAATAGAAAATATTTAGCAACAATTGCACTCTTTGCCAGTATATACATACGCCAGCTTGCACAGCATATTTTTAAAAGTATAATTAAATCTACATTTTTCTACATTGTACTCTGCATTTATGTAATAGCCAAGGCCACTTGCCTCCCACTTATGTCTTCTGTTCTAAAACACAAAGTGGGATTTTTGCCATTGATAAGTATGATACGCCATGTTGCCAGTATTTGACAGCTGCTGTTTTCATATGCTTTTTTTAGTCTTAACTGCTCCATGTATTTGACAAGGCCATATATTCTTTCAAGACGAAAAAGGCTCATGGAAATAAGATAACTTTAAAAAAAAGGATTTTACAAAACAGAACAGTGTATTATTCCACACACATCTATCTTGTTCTACTGGATGGGCCAAGAGCAATGTACGAGCACTTAGGACGGCATGCTATATCTGTGCCCTGTGATCACTTTTCATTATATTTCACCCATGTTATTTATAGCAGACATAGCTCCCACATAAATATATAATCATACTTAAGATGTTTCAGTCTGGTTAGATTTCAGCAGCTGGATCAACTTACTATCTATGCATTAGAGACAGCAACATATTTACTCAATGTCCCCTGCTACAATTATCGGTAATGTAAATAAATATAGTAAAAATCATGAAACAGAGAAAAAAATATATGTTAACAGAAAAGATAAATACATAGCTAACAAAAATTAGCCATCTTCTTGATTAGTGCTAAACATATGCCTAAAATATGACTGATAAAGCCATGGGCAGGGCCATACTAACAATGGCGTGGGTGGAGCTGCAGCACCAGGCCCCCATGAAAAAAAGGCCCAGAAGGTGCTGATAAACATTGGTGACAAGAAAAAAATATATTTTTTTCTGTTACCATAAGTAAGTGGCCATCTGAAGCCTGCCCACTCACTCCCTTTCCCCCTCCACCCCACCTAGTGCCCATATACACTCCAGCGGCACCATCTCCATTTTATGTGCAGCCAGCGCAGTAGTATGCGATCCCTGCGCCTTTGCCGGAACTTCTGCCTCCGGCAGGAAAAGCAAAATCCCCAATAACAGCCTCGATTTCATCCGAAAATGGGGCTATTTCATCCGAAAACACACAGGTTTCTCTGTGTCTCCCCCCTGTACGTACAGGGGCACATACAGACATAGGCACATACAGAAATCCGGGATATTCAATTAGCCCCGTCACTGTCGGGTGATAAGTGTCGCCGGTGGGGGCTATCTAATTGGCCCCGATAAGCCGGTGCGTGCAGCAGCTTATCGGGGATTTTGTTTCACCTGCCTCCGGCATCCGAACACGGGACTATTTCATCCAAAAACAGACAGGTTTCACTGAACCTGTGTGTTTTGGATGAAAATGCACTTTTTGGCTGATTAAATCGAATAGGTCGAATGCAAAACCCGAAGATATATCTTTGGGGCAAATTGAATATCCCGGCTAGAGGAGCACATGAGCTCCAAATTCTAACTTGCCACTGGAATGACTTTACACCCCTGGATGCAACCCCACACGAGTGCACCCCCTCCCCCCATATCACTAGTCACACCACCTCAGCACAGGTCACACCCCTGTGGTGGCACACAATAGGCCCTTCATCAATTTCAGCTCCAGGCCCATGTGGACCTTAATCTGGCACTGGCCATGGGTATAGTACACACCAGAAGAAACAGTAACAAGCATGGGCACAGCTATAGTGGGTGCAGGGGAAGCTGATGCTATGAGAATGATGCTCCAGCCCAGATAATATAGTTATCTACGGAGTTCCTGGAAATGCTCGCTAATCAGTTGGGTCCGGCCTGTTGCCTGGACTGAAAAGGGGGACATAGCGCTTATATGGTGGCAGACCTCTGTCTCTCACTCTCATTTAAGTGCCACACTGATATGTTCTATCTACTGCTCTTCCATATTACCCACAGTCACAGCTGAGCTAATCAGTGAACAAGACGCTGTCTGAGAGTAGACTTCTCCGTGATTACAGCCTTTGTGAAGTAATCTGGGTGGTGAGCATTGGGCTCCAAAATTAGAAATGTCCCAGAAAGAGGCAGTGCGGCAAAATTAAGAATATCTTCACTGAAAGGGGAATTTCCTGCATTAAGAAGTATCCCCCTCAGGTGTTGGTTTGTCTTTGCCCCATCTTTTTTACATTGACTTTGTAACTGTAATCTTCTCAGCCTTGAAGACTCTGCAGACATGAGGCTAGCCATGTAAGAATAAAAAGCTGCCAATAGGTCTGGAGCCTGTGAAGTGTTGCCATTGGCAAAAAAGTAAGATAAAATAAGAGTTCAATGGGACATAGGGCCCTATTCAGCTTGTATCATAGGTCCCGTTTTGCACATGTGCGGGCCCGCCAATGCGATCGCATCACATTGATGCAAACGCCTCTGTCTGATTGACAGGCAGAGGTGGTCGAGGGCAGCAATGCGGCATTGCGGGGGCATAACGGTAAAAACAGGAGTGGTTTCGGGGTGACTGCATGACGTCACATACGCCCACTGCGACGCAGAAAAAGGATGCGAAGGTAGGGGCTTCACTTTAATTGCGATCACATTGCTGGCCGCCATTAGCATGCTGGATGGCCTTGCCCCATTCTGGGCGGCCCCCAGCATGCGAGTTATAGCTGTTGTAGTTTTGTTTTTTAGCACAACTGCAACTGATGCTGAATAAGGGCCGTAATCTGCTTTCAGACTTCTGGGTAGGATAAGACTGCCTAATGGAGTGACTTTCCATTTTCAGTGAGTGGTGTGCCTAGTGGATGCTATAATGGTAAGGAGTGTGTTTGTTGTTGATGGTATACTGGTAAGTGGTGGTCTAGCGCACAGGTTCTCAAACTCAGTCCTCAGGACCCCACACGGTGCATGTTTTGCAGGTCTCCTCACAGAATCACAAGTGACATAATTAACTCCACCTGCGTACCTTTTAAAATGTGTCAGTGAGTAATTAATAAACCTGTGCACTTGCTGGGTTACCTGCAAAACATGCACTGTGTGGGGTCCTGAGGACCGAGTTTGAGAACCACTGGTCTAGCGAATGTTATAATGTACTGGGGACTCTCTAATGTGGCATATTCTGAACTGTGTGGACTGTAATATGGCATATTCTGAATTGTGGGGACTGTAATGTGGCATAATCTGAACTGGGGGCACTGTAATGTGGGATAAACCACTGAGGAGAGAGGTGTCTTTCTAGAAGCTTTTGGCACTGGTCAGGGATCTCTTCAAAATGTTGCTATATTGGAAAATTAAGTAAAACACCATGAAAAATTAGTCCTGAACAATTCTGACCATGGGAGCTTGCTTGAATAATATAGATTAGTATTTGGTGAATGGTCAAAGATTAGGTAGTAATAACTGATCGTCAATTGAGTGGAGTGAATGTATAGAAAACAAATTGTGTATATTCTGATATAAAAGCAATTATGTAAGGATTTTATACACCAACACTGCAAGTTCACAAAAATACAGTGACCAATTTCCTTGACTATAGATTACAATTGTGAAATATGTAAATCAAAGAGATCAAATTAGCTAAGGCTACTATTCCAATCAGGGCTATTTCTAAGGTGTGGTCAGATGCAGTGTGGCTGACCACATGTAATACTACTGAAAATGTCCCACCCAAAATAGCTGCCACCATGGACGAGACAAATGCTAGACCTCTAGCATTTGTCAGGGAAAGGACAAATGCTAAAGGACCAGTAGGACCTCTAGTAATTAACAGGAA
Source organism: Pseudophryne corroboree (assembly GCF_028390025.1). NCBI lineage: Eukaryota > Metazoa > Chordata > Amphibia > Anura > Myobatrachidae > Pseudophryne > Pseudophryne corroboree. Next base: position 458,995,960 of record NC_086445.1, on the reverse strand, counting down.
ACACCAGTACCCAGAAGTGCCGGGACTGCTGAGTGCTTCTAACACACCGAGAGAGATGATGCAGAGACTCCAATGACCGTGTGCACTAAATGGGAGATGGCTCACAGCATTAAAGAGAGACCCCTGACAATGAGGAATAATTTTAAAAGTAGGTAGCCATGCTGAGGGGCATAATTTGGTGTCCTGGACATTACTGTGCGGGGCATAATATGGTGCAAGGGGCATTATTGTGTGTGGCATAATATGGTGTAAGGGGCACCCAATGTTATACAGGGCATAACGGAGTTTGGCATAATGTGTAAGGTAAGTTTCCCTGCAAGACCACGCCCACTGCAGTGAGGCTACGCCCACTGTTGTGAGGCCAGGCCTTTGGCACACGCAAATATTTAATTTTAGAATGTCGATTGGGAAGGTAGGGGGGCGCATTTTTTTACTGTTCACACTGGGAGCCAAATTGTCTAGATATGGCCCTGATTCCAACCTGGACTTAGAGATTTAATGCGAGATGAGAAAATTGGTGATGGGTCCACTACGAGTCTTGCTTGTGTGATTAGGCATGTTGTGATATCATATCATATCTGTGACATAGAAATAGGAATGAGGAATGGGCTTGTAAGGGAAGGGAAACTCTTTCCTGTTGATTTATTTTGTTTATGATGGCTTGCAGCCCTCCATGTTGTATACTATCAGGACAGGAAAAGTAGATCTGTCTAAGAACTATCATTATTTTCTACTGCTCACCGGTCAGCTAAAGATTAACAGACAGCTTAATAATAAAGGTCCAATCCTGACTACAATCATACTTCAGGTGTGTCCCTATACACTATCGCTGTAGTCGCCCCAAACAGTCCTTCTCGGTATGCCATGCAAAGCGATTTTTAACTCAGATGTGCATATTAGTTGTAATGAGACAATTTGATACTGTATATAAGGATCGGTATGGGATCCCGGCGCACGGGATGCCGGCTGTCACTATACCAACAGCGGCATCACATCCGCCAGAATGCCGGCAGTAGGGCGAGCACATTGACAGAGGTACACCCACAGATGGAGAATCACCTGTGTCGCCAGTATTCTGGGGGCGGCATTGTAACCCAGTTGGGATTCCCGCGCCAGTATTGCGACCGCCGGAATTCTGACGGGTACTATGTTAAACGCATACCTATATATATATATATATATATATATATACCTGTGTGAGAATGAGCCTCAATCTGTATTCGAAATGCTACGATGCAGTGCCCACAGCTTTTATTCACACCAGGTTCTGTTGTGCTTCATTTGCAACTTTGTACATACGGGTTGAGTATCCATATCCAAATATTCCGAAATACGGAATATTCCGAAATACAGACTTTTTTGAGTGAGAGTGAGATAGTGAAACCTTTGTTTCTGATGGATCAATGTACACAAACTTTATTTAATGCACAAAGTTATTAAAAATATTGTATTAAATGACCCTTAAGGCTGTGTGTATAAGGTGTATATGAAACATAAATGAATTGTGTGTATGTATACACACTTTGTTTAATGTACAAAGTTATAAAAAATATTGGCTTAAATGACCTTCCGGCTGAGTGTATAAGGTCTATATGAAACATAAATGCATTCTGTGCTTAGACTTAGGTCCCATCACCATGATATCTCATTATGGTATGCAATTATTCCAAAATACGGAAAAATCAGATATCCAAAATAACTCTGGTCCCGAGCATTTTGGATAAGGGAGACTCAACCTGTATTTAAAACTAATTCCTGTGCGGTTAATTCCACAGCCCGGTGTCTCTATTACAGACTGAGTGGTATTTTGCTGCAGCTGCAGTGTGAATAAGACGCACATTTAAAGAAAAACTTGCTACGCTAAACCGCTTGGGACTGCTCACTCGCACAAGGCTTCTCGAGTCCTGGCGTATTGAGGCTAGGTGTATGAGGACACATCTGCATAAGGAGAACTTCAATTAAACCATAGTCCATTTTAGATTTGTTTAACTTCATGTAAATACCATTTGCTAGACTGCATACCTAAAGCTTTTGAATGCATGCTCCTGTTTGTTCAACAGAGACTTGTAAATCAAGAGACTCCAATCCACCAATTACATCAATATTTCATCAGCACACTCAATAATACAGCAGCTCAGGGAATACTGGAGCGTATCGTTACAACAACAACAAATACTGCATTTCATGCACAAACTCTTTCCACTCCATCCCCACAGGGGAACCTGCCTTGCTTTGGAAAGAAACAGAGTACAACGGGTAGTAGGCTTAAAGACAATGAATGTCTTTGCTTAAGTAAATAAAAACATAAGGGTTCTTTTATTTCACCTTTAAAGATTTCTTTATTAACCCAAATATTAGGCAGAAATAAACCATATCCTCTATGGAAAATGGCGGCTGTGTGTGACTAAAAAATATAATAAAACTATAGTACTTTATCTTTTACATGTTTACGAGTATATGTGTGTACGCAGCAATAATGTATGAGGACACATCTGTATGTATATATACTGTAGAGAGAGTCAATGCCCTTTTGTAGCCTATTTCATTTGTGACACTATGCAGTGCCTTGCACTGGGGCCCGCCACTGTCCAGGGGCCCAAAGCCAGTGCGGCATGTAATGAGTCAAACTGACTCATTACATGCCGCTGTGTGCTGCGGGCCACCGCCGCCCTACGAGAAGAGGAGCAGCAGGAACGCAGTGGCCACAGGGGGGAAAGGAAGAGGAGGGAGGTGGAGGAGGGAGCCGCAGCAGCGCTATGTAATTGGTGGAGGCGCTGCTGCAACTTTCCCTCCCCTTCCACATAGGCTGTCCTCCGCCGCTGTGAATGCTAGGATGCGCTTCCCTCATCACAGCGGCGGCGGGCAGCCTATGTGAAAGGACAGAGACAGCTGCAGCAGCGCCTCCACCAATTACGTTGCGCTGCTGCGGCTCCCGAGTCCCCCTCCCTCCTCCTTCTTCTCCCCTAAACGGGATCTGCGGCTGCCTGACAGTGACTGCCTGCACCGAGGAGTCTGACTGCCAGCAGAGACAGTAAGTATAATCTATTCTTTCTTTCTGTCTATCTATCTATCTATCTATCTATTCTGTCTGCCGTAATGTGTAAAAAGGGGACGCTGTCTGCCGTAATGTGTAAAAAGGGGACGTTGTCTGCCGTAATGTGTAAAAAGGGGACGCTGTCTGCCGTAATGTGTAAAAAGGGGACGCTGTCTGCCGTAATGTGTAAAAAGGGGAATCTGTCCGCCGTAATGTGTATAAGGGCTCTACCTGGTGTAGTGGTGCTACTGTGCGGCGTCATTTGAATAATGGAGACTACCTTGCACCGTTATATGAATTGGTATTATTTTGTGGCCACACCCCTTCCCCATGAAGCCACGTCCCTATATTTTTTGCGCGCGCCTGTGGCGCGCACTGCCCCTGTTTTACATAGAGGGGGTGCTCCGATGCCGTTTCTTGCACACAGCGCTAAAATGTCTAGTTACGGCACTGTTGCTAGGTATCCATTTCCCTGGCCCTGAGCAGGTCCCCCTCACCAGATCCTCTCCATGGGTGAGGGGGTGGACTTGGACGGGATGAGGGTGGGGCCCAAAGCATTTTGTCGCACCTTTGCCCACCGCTCGCTAGTTCTGCCACGGACACTATGCTATATAAAATGTATTACTGTCTTAAATATACATATACCAAAACCGGGCCTCATTTCTGAGGCGCAAAATGGGCAAAGTTCAGTTACAAGCGCTCTTTGGATTTCGTTAAAGTGCATACTTTAGGCTTAAGAAGCAAGATGGTAGCCCAAGTTGGCACCAACTGACATGAAGCACTGGATGGAGTGAGGGCATTCCTTGTAAAGTACAGAAAAGTATAGAGAACCAAAGCTTTGTGAAACAGTGCAGAAGCAAGCTTTACATTTGCTGGAATTAGAAAAATGTGTGAAGAGGGTAAATATTTAATGGCATTACTTGAGGTTCAAATGGGCGCAAAACCATTGCCACTCCTCAAAAGGACGTCAGTTTAACACCAGGTCTTATCCTATATTTTTAACTGGATGCTTCTTGCTCCTTCTGCTTGTACTTAGGTAGACAAGGACATAGGGGGTCAATCAGACCTGATCGCTGCTGTACGTTTTCACACAGCAGCAATCGGGTCTGAACTGGTCATGCGTATCCACCGCAAAGCGCAGGCGCGAGGTTCCCCCAGCGACGGGGAACGCCGGAGAGCGACGGACTTACTGAAAAAAGCGATTGCACCAGATTGTCAGGAAGAGGCCGTTTGTGCGTGTCAACTGACCATTTCCAGGGAGTGTCCAAAGAAACGCAGGCGTGTCCAGCAGTTTGAAGGGAGGGTTCCTGACGTCAGCTCCAGGCAGGATCATCGCAGCGGCTGAGTAAGTCCTGAGCTGTGCAGAGACTGCACAAACTTTTGTTTGTGCAGCTCTCTGCACATGCATTCGCATCCCTGCATAGCGATTACCCCATCCCCCTGTAGGCGGCGACTAACTGGTCGCAGCAGTGCAAAAAACTCCTGCTTGCGACCTGGTCTGAATTAGGCCCATAGCTAGGTGAACTTTGCACATTGTTAAACAAATCTTCAAACACTGTGGAGGCAGGGGAGAAGAACAAGCGCCATATGGTGTAGTATTTTCAATCAATGGAAGTAGTAGATACGTATATAATGTAAGTACCGGATAGATTCTTGAGATTAGGCCTGTCTGTCTCACTAAGTTCTTTGTAGCTGTTCACCACCTAGGAGACAAAGATCATCGCCATATAGTGTAGTAACCTCGGATATACTTTGGGGTACCCTCCCCTATATTTCATGCGTACCAAAGTAAAGATTCAATATAGCATGTAGGATATACTTATATCCAAACAGATCTAGTCGGTCCAATATGATGTAATGGCTGAATCAGTCGCCTGCTACTGCCTTATATAGCAAAAGTTTTTTAATCAACAAAATTAATAATATACAAATTCAGATAAAAGTAAAACAAAATAGAAAATTTTAGCTGATTGGTATAGGCAAATAGGCAGGTCAGTCTCAACGCGTTTCGCCTCCAGGGCTTCCTTCTCCTGAGGAAGCCCTGGAGGCGAAACGCGTTGAGACTGACCTGCCTATTTGCCTATACCAATCAGCTAAGATTTTCTATTTTGTTTTACTTTTATCTGAATTTGTATATTATTAATTTTGTTGATTAAAAAACTTTTGCTATATAAGGCAGTAGCAGGTGACTGATTCAGCCATTACATCATATTGGACCGACTAGATCTGTTTGGATATAAGTATATCCTACATGCTATATTGAATCTTTACTTTGGTACGCATGAAATATAGGGGAGGGTACCCCAAAGTATATCCGAGGTTACTACACTATATGGCGATGATCTTTGTCTCCTAGGTGGTGAACAGCTACAAAGAACTTAGTGAGACAGACAGGCCTAATCTCAAGAATCTATCCGGTACTTACATTATATACGTATCTACTACTTCCATTGATTGAAAATACTACACCATATGGCGCTTGTTCTTCTCCCCTGCCTCCACAGAATTGTATGACTGAACATACCCAAGTCATTTCTTGAAGAACTGAGCTGCCACCAAAGAAGCTTGGGAGGTGTTCATTGACGGAGCATCCACAACCGACTAAGTCCAAACAGCAGGACTTTCTAACGACCCCTTCCTTTAAAAGGAACTTTTGGACGGTAGACTAAGCGCACTGACTTAAAAAACTCTCTCCACAAATCTTCAAACACTGTAATAATTACAGTCTCATTACCAACTCATTCATAAATGAGGCTAACACAAGCACTGTTTCACAAGAAAAACAGAAAAATACATTAAAATGAAAGGAGTTGATCCAAAGCAGTAGGAATTTGGTCTAACGTTGTGACATTTACAATATTGCACATTGCAATATTTGTAATGCACACAGCACACTTAGGGGGAGATGTACTTAATAGTGATACAAGTGGAAAAATGATCCAGTGGAGAAGTTGCCCATGGCAACCAATCAGCATTGATGTAACATTTATAATTTGCATACTATAAAAGTATACAGAGCAGCTGATTGTGTGCCATGGACAACTTCTCCACTGGCTCATTCTCCACTTTTATCACTGCTTAGTACATATCCCTTAGGCGCAAACTAGTTTGCCTCACAGTATCGTGGAAGTATAGAATAGGCATGAGCTTAATGTGCAGAAAGCCAACCATCTAGGTGAAGTGGTACAAAAAGTGTTCTGTACTGTGCAATCAGGCACTGTGAGAAAAATGAGCTACAGCAAAGACTTCACTAGCCTCCTCTAGCTGCACCCATCTTTTACACAGCGGAAGCAGCTTATATACAGACAGAGCATGTTTAATGAGCTAACGATAGTTAGCCGTGCCATGCTACAATTGAAATATAATTGGTTGAAGTTATTTTGCCATGATCTGGATTACCCTATTGCTCCATTACGGTATGCTCCATCTGCTACGTATGGTCTGTAGCCTACTTTAGCTCATGTAATGGCTCTACCATTGTTTGTGTGGGCGACAGGTGCAATTTACGTTTATACTTCAAAGCATACTGTGGGAGAGATGTACTAAGCCCCTGAGAGTGATAAAGTGGAGAGAGATAAAGTACCAGCCAATTAGCTCCAAAGTGCCACGTTACAGGCTGTGTTTGAAAAAAAATGAGTTAGGAGCTGATTGGTTGGTAGTTTATCTCTTTGCGCTTTATCACTCTCCAAGACTTAGTACATATGATTCTTTATGTACAAAGGAAGTGACAGACTGTAAGCAACTGTTAAACACAGAGGACATTTCACATGTTTAAAGGGATAAACTGTGTACTTTTTATAACCCCAATTATCTCTTTAGTAATTTGTGTCCAGTTCTTATCATTAGTTAATAGTGATCATTCCAATCCTGACGGATAAGATCTAAATGTAGTGGGATGCCTGTCCTTTTGGCTTGGGATGTAATATTAGATCAGGGTATGTCAAGCAGCCAGTAGGATCTCCTGATGAGATTTGCAGCGAGGCCTAGTATGATTTAGTTATGTGCCTTGGTCCTGCAGCAAACAACAGCAATAGTACAAGACATGACAATAAAAATTATCAAGAGAAACGTCATATTGAACTTGTCCCTCAAGCAAAGAGAAAATGTTACATTCTGGGGAATGCACAAGGTGTATGACTGACCAGCTCTTGTGACAAGGACATTTATCACTCCCAGGAGGATGAGAAACATGTTGACATAATGGTGACACTGTGGACTGAGTTGTTCTCCTTCCACTTACCCTTGGGTCCTTCTGTAGCAGGGTGTGAGGGACAGTTCCAGGTCTGGCAGCAACATCAATATGATTGGAAGTCTGAGAAAGAAATAACAGCTGAAATTAATTGAACATGACAATAGTTGTCTACTCCATGCTACTTTGTATCTCTTTAGCTTTGTGTCTGACAAGCCCCTCTGCCTGGCATTTGCAGACCGCTCAGGCCTAATGACATGTGACTTTCCTTGATAAGCGAAGCTAAACATCATCAGTTTTGGTAGTGGAAATGATGGCCAATATTAACATGAATCTTTCTAGTGTTCACCCTTTGTCAACCTTTATATTGTAACATAAAGCATTTGCCTTCTAAACAGCAGGATATAGAAAGGTTAGTGTTACCATTCTACAGGTTGTGGACCAGGGTCACTGTACAGTTCTTTATTGCAAGTGTCAATAGGCTGAGTGTCTTAGACAATATTCCTCTGGGGACATGGATAAAAGAAAAGCTCCTATCTCTAACCTGGATGAAATTACACACGATCTCTTCAGCGTTACCACAAAGTTATCAATTGAACCGTTCTACTTTGGAGATGCCCTGTACTGTCAGCTATGTCTAGATCACATGCTCACTTATATTAAAACGGTTACCAAATTAATTAGTTTTCTTTTTTTTTACAAAATAGAGCTGTAAACTCTCTACATAACATGTTCTGTCAATAGGGTCTCCATAGAGACAATGCAGACAGCTTAGCGTATCATTAAACATGTGTACACAGGTACCTTTCCACAGTGACACTTCATAATAAAGAAGGAAACAATACCTTCCACTGATCCTACATAATTTATGATGAACTTTGACCACCTAGCTAACAGGCTGCTATTACATTCACAAACCATTAAGGGTGCACATTAACTTTAAATATCACATCACGTAAGCAGGTTAAGTCAGTTACACTGACCTTGGGTCAGAGAAGTATTAGATTGCAAGTGCAGATTATTCTATCAGAGCCACTTAACTCTGTTATGTGCAAAAAGCCATACTAGAGTAAGGAAAAGAAACCACTTGAGCAGTGCTCAGCAATTAGGAAAATATGCTGTACTTTAATATACACCCAAACACCAAAAATATACTGAAACAAAAGACTGTTTTTTGATGCAAAGCAAAGGTGATTGTATTAGCCGGTATATCTGTTCCTGCTAATACATATATGTGTCCTTGTACAGCATTGCTGCAGTCGCGTCAAAAAGCCCCTGTCTGCACGCCAGGTCCCGTGAGACTCTGCTAATATTGGGATCTTTTTTTGCTGAAAAAGCAGCTTAGTTGCAACGCGATGTGGCTAGGGTGTAGGGTGCACCTGACTAAAATGCATTTTCAGCAAGAAAAGACGCCCGACGTAAGCAGAGTTGCACAGACCTGGCGGCTCACTCACGCCAGGTATCTCGCACTGCATGGCGTATTGAGGCTGGGTGTATGAGGATACATCTGTAAGTGCCTATTCAAAAAACATGGTGAACTATCTAGCTACCTCTGTACAAACCTAAACTGCAATTAAATAAAGTACAAGTAGAAACTAACCATTCTATCAAGGCAAAAACGGACATATAAATACATAAAGATGCAAAAAAAAAAAAAAAAAAAAAGATGCAAGAACGATACCCAGCACTAGAAGATTCTCACGCAACCTGGTTTGCCAAAAGAGGCTGTTTGGCTTGATTGCAACAAAGATGTATGAGGTCACATCTGTACACTATATGCTTCAGTATACTGTATGTACATAGTAATCACCAGACAGTGACCCATGTCTATTAGTTCATTCCTTCCAACAGGGCATTAAACTCATATACATACAACCACAATTTTTGTGCTCCTATTTATACCCAGAAATTTAAAGGCACATACGCATTCATTAAATCTAAAGGCCATTACTTGCTTACATCTCCTAGATCTCTTTGATGAGTTTGACACTTGACAACACTAATCTCATGCAAATGCTACAATCCCTTGATTTTTAAGACACTGTACTATTCTAGTTCTCATCTTACTTATTAAATCTCTTCTACTGTTTATTTCTCTACATCCGCCTTCTTTCCGCTCAGTCCTAGGTCCTCTTCGCTTCTCTATCCATACTACCACTCTTGTAAAGCTAATAAGCTCCCTTAGGTTTCTGTTTCATCTCTACGCGATGATACCCAAATTTACCTATCCACTCCAGTTCTCTCCCCATCTGTGTTGGACGCGTTATTGAATGTCTGCCTTTTCATCTTGGATGTCATCTCGCCACCTCAAACTCAATCTTTCAAAAAACAGAGTTAATAATGTACCCACTAGCCAATAGCAGTTACTGGCCTGACATTTCTGTTGATAACCCAACAATAAACCGTACTCCTCAATATCGCTGCCTAAGTGTTATCCTTGACTCAGAACTGTCTTATACTCTGCACATTTGATCTCTTTCCAGATCATGTTACTGTACATCTAAGAAACACATGCAGATTATGCACCCATCTCACATAAGACATTGCACACACTCCTGCACTCATTATCTCCCGCATTGACCATAGCAAGGGTCTCCTTACTTGTCTTCCCCTAAACTAGGGTTGGGCAACATGCGGCCCGCGGGCCGGATGCGGCCCGCGAACCGATTCTGCCTGGCCCGCTGTCCCATACCACTGTGCAATGACAAGCGGCCCGGCTGAGCCGTTTGTCATTGCGCTACGAAGCTCCGAGATGCGGCGCCGCTGAGGAAATACCCGGTCTACTGACCGGGATTTCCTCTGTGACATCAGGCGCTGGGCGGCATAGGGGGTGGAGCCACGGCAGGAGCGTGCAGAGGGCAGCGGGTAGCAGCAGCGGCTCTGCGAAGCGGGCAGCGGATCTGGCAGAAGGCGGTGGATAATCTGGGCAGCAGATCTGCCACTGTGAAAAAAATGCATCAAAGGTAAAGCTGCTATATGGGTCCGAAGGGGGGGGGGGGGAGAGGAGAGGAGGGGGGTAGAGACTGCTGTATAGGTTCAGGGGAAGGGGGGTAGAGACTGCTGTATAGGTTCAGGGGAAGGGGGGTAGTGACTGCTATATGGGTTCAGGGGTGGGGGAAGGGGGGTAGAGACTGCTATATGGGTTTAAGGGAGAGGGGAGGTTTGAGACTGCTATGTGGGTTCAGGGAAGAGGAGAGGGGGGGGGGGGGAGCTACTAACCAGCTGTGAATACGATTGATAGCAGCATGACACAGGATGCTGTTTGTTTGTTTGTTTGTTTGTTTGTTTGTTTTCAGCAGTTTTTTATTTTTATTTTTTTATTACTGGATGTGTTTTTTAGACATTTGTATTTTGCCTGTAAAAAACTACGTATGCGGTGTAATGTATATTGTGGTGTGTGTGTTTTTATAGATATATATATATATATATATATATATATATAAATACTATGTTTTTATAGTTATATATATATATATATATTAATACTATGTTTATATTTATATATATATATATATATATATATATATATATATAAACTATGGGCCCAATTCAGACCTGATCGCTAGGGTGTGATTTTTGCACTGCTACGATCAGGTAGTCGCCGCCTACAGGGGGAGGAGGTAATCGCTGTGCAGGGGAGCGATCGCATGTGCAGGAGAGCTGCAGAAACAAAAGTTTGTGCAGTCTCTGCACAGCCCAGGACTTACTCTTCCAGTGCGATGATCGGGGCCGGAGCTGACGTCAGAAACCCTCCCTCCAAACGCCTGGTCCCTCCTGCATTTTTCCGTGCACTCCTCTAAACCGGTCAGTTGCCACCCACAAATGGCCTCTTCCTGTCAATCACTTTGCGATCACCTGTGCGATCGCTTTGTTCGCACCATCCCATCACTGCCTGACGCTCTCCAGCGCGGCGGACCGATGTGCCTGATCACTGCAATGCATACGCAGTTCAGACCCGATCACTCGCTGTGCGAAAATACACAGCAGCGACCGGGTCTGAATTGGGCCCTATAACGGGTCTCATTTTGCAGCAACTGCTGACTAAGGGGCTGATTCAGACCTGATCACTGTGCTGCAAATTTTGCTGTCCTGCGTTCGGGTAGTCGCCACCCCCAGGAGGAGTGTAAATTCACCCGTGCAAGTATACGATCGTATGTGTACGCAGAGCTGCAAAAATCTACTTTGTGCAGTCTCTGCGCAGCCCAGGACTTACTCCTACAAATATTTGTCATTCATATTAGGCCCCGCCCTTGTGTGTGGCCCTCGAATATTCACTGGAAGTGTTAAGCGGCCCCCCAGCTGAAATAATTGCCCACCCCTGCCCTAAACAGACTTTCAACCCTAACAATGCATTTTGAGTGCAGAAGCTATACTGATTTTCCTTGTAAAAAAAATGTTCTTCTACTGCTGCTCCAATACACTGTCAATACACTGGTTGGCTGTATTTTACCAATGTCAATATAAAATACTTTTGCTTACATACTGTATAAGACTATCAACAAAACTACACCAACATGCAGTACATCACCTATTCCAAATAACTCAAAGTTGACCTCTCCACTCTGCATAAGATCTGCATCTCATTACCTGCTCCTATTCACGGTTACATACTACATCTAACTCCCGAAAGATTAACTCTTGAGGCAATCTTATCAAATTCCAGAACTACACCTGTAACCTCTATTAGATTTTCTAGCTTATTATCTCCCCTCTACACAGTTCATACATGTGTTCTCTACATCCACACAGGCCACTGACCCCAGGCCAACTTTGGTGTTTGACTATACCAATTAGCCTACCAATAATCTTTTACCTATGCAATTTGGCAGCATTAATATGCAATATGCTTATCCTCATGCATTGACTCCCTAGTTCCCAATACATTGTAGGCTTGCGAACAAAGCTAAACACGTTTGTGCTGTGTATTATCTCATAACTGGATATGAGTATTTATTTATTTTATTTATTAACAGTTTCTTATATAGCGCAGCAAATTCTGTTGTGCTTTACAACTGGACACAATGATAAGGCAAAACCGGGTAAAAACAAACAGTCATAGAGGTAGGAAGGCCCTGCTCGCAAGCTTACAATCTATGGGGTAATAGGCATTGATACATGAGGATAGGCGCTATCTATTGCATACAGTAGTTGTCCACCAAATTGCAAAGTTTCTTGGTGGGCTGCATGATATCACATCACAGCAGTGATGAACCAGGGTCAGGAGGACGGGAGTGTGAAGAAAGAAAATATGTGGGGGATATGTGTGTACTGTACTGTGGGGATATCATTGGATAGGAAAGCTATGAAGGTAATGTGATCGGTTCTGGAATTTGATAAGCTTGTCTGAATAGGTGAGTTTTCAGGGAACGCTTGAAGTTTGGAGACTAGAGGAGAGTCTTATTGTACGTGGTAGGGAATTCCACAGAGTGGGTGCAGCCCGCAGATTATATGGGCAATTCTCTGTGATGCATGGGACAGCTACACAAATTTAAACGACATATTCTCCAAAATACCAAGATTTTAGTAGGTCTTAAGCAATAGGGTAAGGCATTGCTACTAAGAAATTACATTTTCATATAAGAACAATTTCTTAACAGACCAATTTAAAAAGAAAAAAAAATTAAAAGAATGTGATGCACAGGACTTTATATTCACTTCTGGAGAATCACCCGTATGTGAAATTTAACTATAATAAATCTCCAATTCCAAAAGTATTTTAGTTTATTCAAAGCAGACAAATAAATAGTAAATCACTTCTCACCTTAGGTTGAAATGCCCCTTGAAGTGATCCAAAAGGACCAGTGGGCGGAATCATCGGAGGAATGCCAGATACAGCCGGAGGATAAGAATGGAATAACTGCAAGAAAAAAAAAAGTTGATTAAAAAAAAGGACAAGCACCAATACCTCATTTTACAGCAAGAGTCAGCACAACACAGAAACACAGCACAAGTGCAAAGCCAAAAGCAGGTATCGATGATGACGGTAAAACAATCGGTCCCCACTGTCAAGTCAGTACTGGCTTAATGTATGTGGAGTAGAGAAATTTAAGGGCATTCAACATTAATTAGCACATAAATGATACCCTTGATGAATTCCTTTATTCCAAAAGAAAAGGTGATTTTGTAATTATGAATTATTAAATTGGATTGAATGCTTAAGTGGTTTCAGAATTTAGAGTACATCAAAAGCAAGAGGGATGTTAAGCCAAATAAGTCCAAGGGAAATAGCAAGCTAATTAAAAATGAAGCTTTAAGAGTGCCAGGATTTCATACCATTAAAACTCAATTACTTTGTTAAAAGGTTTAATAGTGTTGTGTAAGAAATTAAAGAATATGCACAATAATGACTACATTAGTCTGCCTTACTGGTAATGCTGTCACTGCTAATGCTAATCTATGGGGGCTATTTAATACACAGCTATAGCTGCAGCTGTGTGGTCTTACTCCTAAGGACCAACAGGAGATCCATGCCAACATATACAGCTGTGTCTGCTCTCAGTATAATATACATTATCAGTTCCATGTATGTAGGTCTTGACCTATAGTACAATTGCCATTTAAAGGGTCTATTTACTAAGCCTTGGGTTGAGATAAAGCAGACGGAGATAAAGTTCTAGCCAATCAGCTCCTAACTACCATGTCACAGGCTGTGTTTGAATAAAGGATGTTGGTAGCTGGTTGGCTGGTACTTTATCTCCATCCAAGGCTTAGTAAATAGATCCCTAAAACAGCCATATCATGTTCTCACTTCACATTAGTCTACAATAAATATTGTACAACCAGTTTGGTATACAATACAAGTGGCAGTATTTTAACAGGCAAATAAATACGCTATTCCGTTTTGGAAGAAACAATGTCTGGGTATGACATAAACATGGAAACCTTAGTGTCGGTCATCTGCCCAGTGTCATCCTCTTTCAGTACAGGTCTATGCCATTCTCTTTATTCAGAGATGGTAGTGGGCACAGCACTGTTTGCTCAGGCTACCATGCAAATAGCACACCCAGAGATGGAATGGGTTATTTTCAAATATTTGCCAAAGGAGTTGCTCCAATAACTTGCTAATTTTGCTCATTGTTTTAGTGAAACAGATAAATAAAAAATGGGATGAATTTACCATGAGAATTAATGACAAAAAAATAAATTTTATTGAAAGATGAGACTAAAAAAGGAGCTCAAAACAATTAGGTGTAAGTTCATAATTGTACTTAAACCACTGCACAAAGCTATAAGAAATGGTCCAGACATGGACAAATACCGACAACAACTTCGAACCAATAGCCCACAATAACTAGGAGCAAATATGACATTTAATAACACAGCCTGATATTTTCATCTCTACATCCCATGAAAACTGGTCACCAATTTCTATAATTTAAAATTTTTACATATCACAGAGTTTCTTGGAGATAGATGACAGCCTCTGATATATTAAATCATATTCTTAAAATTTTCAAGACCTATCATACCCATGTTTCAGTAGAATTCCCATGTCTGCAATCTTCCATAAGAACCTGGGCAGGAGATAAGAACTTCTGCCTCTGGGATATGTACTGCCAGTGGGTTCCAGTGCCTTTCACCAATACTACAGTAGGTAGGAGTTTGTCTCTCCTTGCCCTGGTGTCTCCCTGCTGTGGCCTAGGATCCCAACGTGGACAGCCCCATTGATATTTCCTGTTTCTGGTTTAGATCTTTGATTAGCATTCATTATTGCATATATGTTTCCATGTTTCTTACCCTAACCCTAATACTCAAACCCCTAAATTAACCGTAATACCCACTTATCCTAACCCTAATACCCTAACCCAAATCCCTGAACCAACCCTAATACCATAACCTTAAAAGGGCAGACTGGATGGGCCATGTGAATCTTATATGCCATCAAATTCTATGTTTCTATGTTACCACAGTTGGACAACAATCTACCAGGATATCGATAGAAACTGATTCCACAACAAGAAACATGGGCATTATTCTTACCACTAGATGTAATACCAGAAATCCAGCCTCATCCAATTTTCCAACTTAAATAAGCCTGCGCGTATATTAAACTATGCTAACTAGACAGTGTAAACAGTTAGTACAGTAATAAAGAATCTATTTTATTTCCAATGAACAACATTTCTTCTCCATTTTAAACTGTCCTCCTCTGTATCATGAGCCCGCTTTAACAAAGTTGCAAACTGAACCGTAGAATTACAAATACAATTGGCTTGTTAGCTGTCACAAGTAGGATTGATTACAATTTCAAACTTGATAAATTTACTGAAATTGTTACAGAAATGGATAAGGATCTTTGTTTTGCCTTGATGGATTTCCAAGGCTTAGCTGAACAAGTTGGATGTATGAATTTAATTTCCTATACTGGTGACACTGCAGCCAGGAGCATCACATCACTACTCTGTGCTCGTCCTTCAACTATCGAACTCTCAGACTGTGGTCTCTTGCTTACCACCATTACCCTCCTCACATAATGGCAGTGGCCCTGTTCTCACTAACGTCATCACATGAGTGAGCAGAACAATCCTTCCCACAAGTTATATTGTGACTCTGATGATCTGAATACACATTGACCATTACAATAATTTGATGGGCTATGCTGTGGACAATTGTAAGATTGGATAAACTGCTTATAAACAGTATAATGGGCTAGTAAGAAATGAAGAGTGAATAAAATAAGGTGCTCAGACCATTTTCAAACAGACCTTAAAAATCAATGTGTGCCAACTTGATAATGAGCCTTTTGTGTTCCCATCTTCATTTTCCATGCAACATGCTACCAAAAGTGAGATTTGATGATAAATAATGTATGGGGAACACAGAACAGGCTGACATGGAACTATTTATGTAAGATTATGTACAATGGTGCTAAAAAGGCGAATAAAATAAAACAATGATCAAGACACAAATTAATGCTGCCATAAATTATGAACTACTTAAATATAATAGATGACAATACAGTTACTGTATATTTTGATCTCAAAACTTACCAACACTAACCTTGTTTCGACTCCCTGCTCTATCTCCTATACTGTAAGTACTAAATGTGTTTAAACTGAAGTAGCGGATTACAGCTGTGCACTCCTTGGGTGAGATGTATCAAGCCTTGGAGGGTGACAAAGTGGAGAGTTTGCCCAAAGCAACCAACTTCTAACTGTTATTTACCTAGAACAGTATTTTAAATAAGTTAGAGGTTGATGAGTTGCTTTGAAAAACTTATCCACTTTAACTCTCTCCAAGGCTTGATAAATCTCCTATTTGGCTACAATCTCTTCCTGTCTCTTAAAGAGCCAGAACATAGTGTACAGAAGCAAAATAACAACTCCCTACTGGGATAGTCTGGTTACATTTTACCCTTTTGATGACATAAAGAAAGCAAAATGGGGAACACAAAAACACACGAATGGTCTGTAGTGGTTAGGAATGAAGGAAAGAAGGTAGAAACAGGAAACTAGTCCTTATAGTAACTACTGTTTTAATTTACAGCTATTTATTAAACAGGTCTTTATAGAGATCCTCCTATACATATTTACAGTTAAAATATGGTTTGAATCTGTTTCTTGTCCAAGTCAATAGATATATGTATAAAGTAAGTCTGGGTACATACTAGAGATCGGACCGACATATCAGGCATTCGTAAATGTATACCCACTACTGTGCGCTCCCGTGGGTCATTTACCCGATCGTACCATTAAACAATGGGATGCAGGGAAATGCAGACGTGAATGATTATTATATATCTCGCAATATATAGTTCAGTGTGTACGGGATGACCGATTGTTTAGTGTGTACCCAGCTTATGTCACTATTCTCTGTCTGTCCAGAAGACATAACATCTCTTCTAGAGTACAACTGCAGCATAATATGCTTTGTTTTCACTGAGCTAAATTTTGAATTGTGCATAACCTTCTGTTTCCAGCACAAAACATGGAAGACATTAATGGTTTTTAAATGATTTCCCAAACTGTCACATAACGTTTGATATGAAAGTATCACAGCAAACATTTAAAAAAAAAATGCAGTAAACAAAACAGCCTCTTTGCTGTAAGTTGTACCTTTATGAGTGGGGCGTGGGGTGTATACACTAATCAATATTGTGTATATAGTAATGCAAGACAGTAGAACAATAGACCCATCAGCAGAACATACATGATAAAAACCAAAGCTACACAAAGGGGGAAAAAAGTGTGTGTGTGTATATATATATATATATATATATATATATATATATATATATACATATACACTGTATATACTAACTCAGAGGAATTTTGTAAATTGCTATTTCATTTATTATTCATCTGCTGCTCCGAAAAAATATATTGAGATCTGAAAATCTTTAACATTCTAAATACGTTGTTATATTATAGCATTTCCATGTGCAGCAGGCATCATTTGATTTGGATCTGAATAACTTAGATTTTATCTTGTAAGTTTTATAACACCCATGAAATCCCTATTTAAAATTCCTGGCTGATCATTATTCTCCCAGTGGGAACGAGCTCACACTGTATGTCATCTTTCTCACAGTTAGACTTCTTATACAGTTTATGAGTACTGACAAATTTTGATTAAAAACAGGATAGTGCATCTCCAGAAGAAATGAATCACATGAATGAAGCTTGTATATTGCCAAAGCTGAAGTTAGAGAAAGCAATGGGAATTCCAGGCCGAATGATTAGGGGAAGCATTGAAATCTTGGCAGGTTATTGTGGGGTGATGTTTGCAGCATGCTACAGACAAGAGATAAGCCAACATTTTAACACAGCACTTTTGCACTCACACTGTGGCGGTAGAAGGGGTCAACTTTTGTAGGGTATTTGTCAAACTGCAAAGGGATCAAAGGAAATGGTTATTACTGTGTTTCAGTAAAGTACCCATAAAGATCATGATTTTATCACACTGTTTAACAACCAAGAGCACTAACTGGCCACATATAGTGCATTGTGAACAAACACCTGGTTTAACCTACCCTGAATCTATTATAATTTCATCTTGATGGTTTTATGAGATAAATAAAATTCTACGCTGAATGCTGTGCACACAAAGACATTTTTATAGCTGCCTTCTATTTTATTTTTATGATAAAAGATGATCCCTATAAATACATTTCCCTACTATACCATTATAATACTGGAGTGAGACTGCTGCAGTCACCGCAGCGGTGCCTTGTCAGGAAATATAGGATGGTTGAGAAATAAGCATCTCTTTTATTACCTGTTTACTGGTGTTGTTCAAACACAGCCTTATTTTTATTATATAGCAGCACTGACAGTTTTTTGTTCTATACACAGAATTATACAGGCACCAAAGAGATTATAACCTATTTGTGATGGTGCCTTGGACACAAAAAAAAAGAACTCCGGTCATAGCCCTGTTTCCACAGTAACCCCCACCCATGTAGCAGAACAGCTTGTCTAATCACCTTCCAGCTAACAACTCTGCGCATATTTGTTTGTATTTGTACTCCTCAAGACTCATGACACCTGAGGCTTAGTAGAAGAGAGTAGTTGTTGCATAGAACCAATGCGTTTCTAATCCGGTTTGCACCAATTAGGGGAATCTTTGTTACAGTTTTAACAGAAATGAGTGAATGTTCTCATCTGGGAGTTTAATAAAGAGTGGTTTGTATCTCCGTTTCAGAAACTAGTCCTAACACTACTTTTACAGAGTAAGTAATGCTATATATGGTAAATACATCGATGGAAGAATTCATTAATATTTCTTGCTGGAAATTTGACTGTAATATAAAAAAAAAAAACAATGGAAATATGGTTTTGGAAAACGACAACGGGTACTGGCACACCTTTCTCTCTTTGGGCATAACCTAACATGACAAATACATGGTAAGCTGGCAGAGTCAAGAATCTAGAGACAATGCTATCTCTGAAAAAGGCAATAAGTATAGCTATATGCCGTATGCATTGTCTTATGATACTGTATTTATATAGACATCTACTGTACATGTAGTCATATTAAGTCGCAAAATGGATTTAGTTTATAATGGCACTGTAAAAATATATTTTTGGCATCTTCCAGTATAAAGCTGCTTAATCAGGAATACAAATGTCTTTATATAAATACATATTAATTCAATTTATATTCAAATAGCTTTCATTTTAGGTATTGTTACATTTTAGGAATTACGTACTCCTTTCTTAGGTCAGAAATGTAAGTCTATGGCAGTGGTGCCTCCACTGAGTTGCATACATATAGTACATACAGTATACCTTTCAGAATGATTAAACACACACAATTCTTAGTGACTGAGCTGAAAATGATCCTACAAAGGCTCACATAGCTAAAGTATAGACTGAGGTATTCCAAAGCAATATGATTCTTGAAGGTCTACATTAAATTAAATGCTGTAATTTACTATTAGTGAAAAAAAGCAAAAACTAAAACACCCACCAAAAATATTACAAAGGTATTAATATAATATAGCTACATCTTTCTAGAATCTCTTATAAGACTTAAGTGATAGGAAATGCAGGGAAAAATGAGTTATCAAATTTTCTAAGGCTTGGGCCACATGTAGCGTTTTCACCGAACCAGTTTCGCAGGACCCCCGGTCTGGCAAAAATTCTATGTGGATTCACATATAGCCTTTTGGCCGGATGACGCAAAACGGCATCTGGCCAGTGCCACGATCGGTTTTCAAGTGAACACAGTGCGTTCTCCTTGAAATCTGGTCGTCCCGTCATCCGGCTCAACCGCAGCATGCTGCGGTTGGGTCCGGTGGATGCAGCAGTGCGCAGGCTCCTTCCACCAAGTGGTTCCCGCTCAACTGGACCCGCTGCACCACTATGTGTGGCCCCAGCCTAAGCGACACCTTTTTTATTTTTTGGTTTATTTATTTGGGTTATGACTCGAGTGAAGATTTCTAGTTTAGCATTCAGGAGAGTTTGATAAATGATGCTTATAAAAAAATGTGTTGTTTTTATTATCTCCCTATGTGGCTCTATATCATATCAGAATATTTTATTATCTATAAGCTAGTCATTGGACGCCTCTGCATGATACTGATTTGTACTGCTGGTATGAAACAATGATAATCAGCAGCAATGTTTCATGTCTTTGTTTACACAACAATTCCTGCAAATCCAAGCAATAAGAAATATTACTGAAAACTCTCTTAACCCTTCCAAGAGGTGAACGCAGACTTCCATAGTGCCCTAAAAGAGTGGCAGAAGCTATGTCATCAGACCACATGCACAGTGGTCAATGTATTCTGATGGTGTCTAGCCAATCGATAAATCAGTTTTCAATTTCAAACTACTTACTTTAAGCTTACTATAAGCTTTTTTGTTTAGGACTTATAAATAGAAACATCAGATACACAAACTAGATCTACTTCCCTATCATAATAATACATTGTAGCCATTTATGTAAACTTATTCAGGAATAACATAAATAGTGTTAGGGGTCAATCCAATTAGGTGCGAATTTGTGAAAGGAAGTTTGTTACATGAAACTCACATACATTACAGGAACGCGCGCACCTGAGAAATGCGAGATACAATTAGAAATGCCATTCACACTAGTTTCAGCGCGATTGCGCAACCTTTCTACAAAGTGTGATCTTGAAGAAGTGCATGAAAAAGCGGGAAAACCATCCTTGACCCCCCAAAAATGACAACTATGGTACCAGGACCACATAGAAGGCTGTAAGTGGCCATAAGGAACATTTTTAAAAAGTGTCAAATGGATGAGTTGTGCAGTTTTTATGAATTAAAAAAATTATAGCCGCAAGCGTTTTCATCAAATTACACTCTTTCCAGCAATTTGCGGTACAGAAAAGTGTATGGTAATTTTTCAGGGTTTTTAAACAAGTTTATAAAACTTTACAATGAACAATTTTACCTCTCAGCTGCAAGTTCAAAACCACCCTCTTATCAATACCACCCCTCCATGTGGCTGTCCCACTTCATTTAACCCATTAGTGAACTTTTTAGATAAATTCATCTGTACGCTGACATGTCTTTATTGGCCACATTATGCTATTTAACCCCCTCCAAGTGCATGATTATGCATTAGAATGGGTGTACCAGAGGTTCTGCACCATGTCCTGACACTTTTACCGTATAATAAAGATTTCTTTTCACCTTCTCAGGGGGATATACACCCAAAAAATGTGAATTTCATCTAGAAAATCAATGCAAGTTTGGAATTGGATTGCAAATGTAATTAACAGTATGATATTGACATGAGAACAGCTCACAGGACCCAACTCGCACCCACTAGGATTGACCCCTATATATTTTTTATCGTGTAGAACATGTTTTACAAGTGGTAAGACAGTTTAACATTCATTATACTTAAACAATAAAAAGGCCTCTAGTTTGGTCACCTGTCAGATTAAAAGTTATGAATAGAGTTGTGTTCTACTTATCCTCACATTTCTGCCTGGGGTACGCACCATGGGTGGTGCTGGAGTCGGCATAATGGCGGTAGGTGGGATGGCGTGCGGGAAAGGTGTGAAGGTGTGCTGGTGTGTGTGCTGATGCGTGTGCTGGTGCTGATGCTGGTGTTGGTGGAATTCTGTCCTTAGATATGGTGGCGGGCCTAACGATGCTCCGCGATCTGCGCTCTGGGAAGCCAAAAAACGGGTGTTGAGCTCTTGTCTGAGAAGGTCTTGCTCTGAAAAAAAGCATGTTTTAATTATAACATTAACATAACAGCCAAATAGCTACACCATTCTGTACTAGAGCCAATGTATTGTAAAGAGGGAACTTCACATGTTAGTTTACTCACCTGAGTAAGTGCTGTTAGCTGGGTGTCCTGGAACTTGAAGTGTCCCTGAAGTCAATGGTGGTGGAGGAGGTAAAGCAGCAGGTGGGGCAAACATATTTGGGTGGTGCTGGTGAGCAGAAGGTTGGAGGGTTGGTGTAAAGCTATGCAGGGGACTGTGGCTTGGTAACGACAGAGGATACGGAGAAGAGGAAGGATGATGAGCCAGATGAGATGTTGGCACTTGACTTTTGGCAGGAGTACTACTTCTGCTGCTACTGTAGAAAGAAATGCAAATGTTTAGGTAATCTAATATGGCACATGGCAACATCAATATGATGGGCCACAGGATTTTTTAGGAAGATATAAATATATATCCAATATGCCATTTATGCCACTAAATATAAATAAGATGATTATATTGGCAACAAGTTTGTTTTAAATTACTAAAATTCATTATGCGTCTTTTATTATTACCTCTTTGCTGTCTAAGCCTGGATCTAATCTCAGGCAATTACTATATAAAAAATAAAAAATGGGTTGCCAGGTGAGCAACACCAACAAAGCTGTAAAACCAAATTACATTTGAAAATGGCCAACTAAACTATATAATTGACTTAATAATGTAAACTTCTACCTTTTATGTAATTTTATTTGACTTACAGTAAACTGTTAACCTTAGGTGAACAGGTTACTTTCATTTTTTTATTTTTTTATTTAAAGACTAATAATGTCGGAATAATATTTATTGATCAGGAATGAGTGAATACTCTTAATTTATGCTTTACAACACATCTATACAAAAATAATAGGATGCATTACTTATATGTAGTAACCAGATTAAAATACTAGATATTCTGAAATATCACTTAATTACATTAATATAACTGCTGAACAATTAGATTGCAGACATAGGATCTCATTCAGAGTTGGAGGTAAATACAAACGTTAAATGCGAGCAGAAAAAAAATGCATTTTGCTACCTATTTTGCTAACCAGAACTGGGCTGAAACATGAGATGCGACTAAAGCTGGGTACAGACTAGACAATGTATGTACCAGCTGACCAGCAGGGAATGGGACCCTGCATCAGCAAGTGCATACACACTTGCAGATGCAGGAGGTGACGGAGTGATGCGGAATGCCATGCTGTATTTTCCAGCATGGCATTGTTAGCAATGTTTCCTATTGGTCCTGCAGCAGAGCCAACCAGATGACATCACTAACAGCAGCAGGGACGCGCATATTGGGTATACATATTGCCTGATATGCACCGATGTGAATGATATGTCAGTCCGATACACAGGATTGGACAACATATCGCTTAGTGTGCACCCAGCCTAACTCTGCATCGATAGCAAATGCATCTTCCTCCCCATGAAAGTAACATGAGCAGATGAACCGGAATTCAACAGGAGGTGTGAAAACAGAAGATGATCAAGAACACAGTACCCGCTATAAGGTCAAAGCTGCAGATATTTCACATCATAATTTGGTGTTTCTTAAATGTATTCAACAAATCATATGTGGCCCATCATCATTATCAGTTTGCAACCTGCACCAGGGTCTCTACCTGTAAGTCAAGTCCCCTCAAGCGGGCAGATTTGTATCTTTTAGTTGATTGTCTTAGGCACAGTTGTCATTGACATGCCCTTACTGTACTTTGGCTCCTCCAATACCTATCCTGGACCCGCTTCCATAGGGGCGAATAAGTGTAACTTTGCTTTTACATGCAACTCTGAATGAGTTCCACAAAATATAACTGATGATCTCTAGGCTACCTTTAGATGTACCAGGTACCATACACAGGATGTTCATTCCAGCTGGTTTACTGATTGTTGCAGTTATCTGATCATCTGCAATCAACATTCTGTTTTGAGCTACAATCTTAAACCAGCTGTGGACATCAGATTGTTCAAATGTAAGAGGAGGACGGTATTTCCAGAAGCTTTAGCACCTAAGGCTCTGACCACCATTAATATTAGTGATTAAATTAAAGTTAAAGAAAAGAAGGCTGCCTTTAAACTATATAACCAGAATCTTCAAGAGAATATGAAATGTTTTGTAAAAAGTAATATTGGAACAAACCTTAAACTGTTCACACTTATGCTTCTACTGTTGTAGTTGCAGAAAGTTTGGGGAAGAGACTGGGAAGGAGGTCGTGCTTGCAATACGGGAGGGCTTGGATTAATAGGCGACTGAGGGAGTGGCTGAGCCTTTGGTGGCAGCTGTACTTGTGGTTGAGGTGGCAACGGTGCTTCTTGCTCTACTGGAGCATGTGGAAGCTGAGGAGGGCCAGACTGTGTCTGTGTTTGTGTCTCTGAATGAGAAATCACAACTGGCCCTGGAGAAGATAGCAATGGCTGTGGCTCTAATTCAGAGTGTTCCTTGCACACTGTAGTCTCAAATGGCAGCTCCGGAATGCTGTCCTGGCTCTTCTCTTGACTTCTTTCTAGTCCTGACACTTTGGGTACAACTGGGCCTGAAGCATCTTTGTTGTTGTTTGTTGTCAGTAAACTGACACCCAGCTCTGTATCTGCACAAAAAAATATGGATATTTACCTTCTGAAAATACATATACACATCTTTCACACACACACCCCCCAAAAAAAAAAAATAATAATAAAAGAAATTAAAAAAGAAAACCTCAAGCTAAATGCAGTCATTGATAAGGACATATAACATATAAATATAATATAACTAAATAATACAATTTCACTCTAAGCTACAGTATTTGGGATGTGAGCACATATTTTCCAGCTGATGATAACCAGAAGTGACATATTACATTCTGTGCCTTATTATCTGTCTAAAACAAGATATTAATAGGCTAAGTAGAGGTTAGGACATATTGCAACAGAGAAAGTATTTTTTTTTTTATATCTTTGGAATTTTTTCCATAAAGGAAAATCACCTTTATATACAATGCTATGAATTCTCCTTAATTTAGACACATTGGTGGTCATTCAGAGTTGTTCGCTCGTTGCCGATTTTCGCTATATTGCGATTAGTCGCTTACTGCGCATGCGCAAGGTTCGCAGAGCGCATGCGCTTAGTTATTTTACACAACAGTTAGGTATTTTACTCACGACATAACGAGGATTTTTCATCGTTCTGGTGATCGTACTGTGATTGACAGGAAGTGGGTGTTTCTGGGCGGAAACTGGACGTTTTATGGGCGTGTGCGAAAAAACGCTGACGTTTCTGGGAAAAACGCGGGAGTGTCTGAAGAAACGGGGGAGTGTCTGGGAGAACGCTGGGTGTGTTTGTGACGTCAAACCAGGAACAAAACTGACTGAACTGATCGCAATGGCTGAGTAAGTCTGGAGCTACTCAGAAACTGCTAAGAAATTTCTATTCGCAATTCTGCTAATCTTTCGTTCGCAATTATGCTATGCTAGGATACACTCCCAGAGGGCGGCGGCTTAGCGTGTGCAATGCTGCTAAAAGCAGCTAGCGAGCGAACAACTCGGAATGAGGGCCATTGCACTTACATATGCATATCAAACAAGCTACAACATCTTGAAAGAGCTGGAAACAGACTGTAGCAGTGGTGGAAAGTATCAAAAACACACAAAAATGTTCTGATCGCTAAAAGTAACCATATAAAACATAACAACAGCAAAGATATATAAACTTTACACAGTCCTTACTGTTTTCTAATATGTGTCTAACATACAGTAGATTGGTGAATATGTTCATGCATTGGCCTTTAAAAAAAGGTTTATACTTGGATATTAGTGTAGGCTTTAGCCACTACAGAATTACATGAGAAAACAAAGAACACTTTATAATTTAAGAATTGCTGTTGTTATTAACATCATTTGAAATATGATAAAACCACTATATTATAACACATTACAACGAAGATGACACAAATACTACTACAGAAATAGCAAAATGCATCTGCCACTGCTCTCTGCTCCCACTGAGCAAAACGGAAGGCTTAGGAAGGCTGCCTTCTAAACTGAATACACACAAGTATATGCTTCACAAATAAGGGGAGATGTACTAAGCCTTGGAGAATGATAAAGTACCAGTTTGATTAGAGCAGTTTCCCATTATATATTGCAGAATGATAAAGTAGACAGAAATAAGATACCAGCCAATCAGCTACTAACTGCCACGTTACAGCTGTGTTTGAAAAATGACAAGTTAGGAGCTAATTGGTACTTTATCTCTCTCCACTTTATCACCCTTCACTGCCTCATAGAGAGACTTATTTACATAATATACACCAAAAATCACTCTGTGTAATGCTGATTGCAATTTTCATATGCTTTGAGTTTACAGTACTATATAAGAATGCATTTGGTGTTGTAGGAAATCCTTCCATTGTGTCTTCTGGGAGATGATTATGTAGAAACAATCAGTCCCTGGTGCTGAAATTGATTTATATGTCACTACTTGGCTCTCAATTCTCACATGGATTCATGGCTTGTTGCCTAATCTTGTAGCAAATCAGTTGCCCAAAATATAACTTTTAACTCAGAATAAGGATCTGTTTATTTCCACTCTACCAGCCAAATGGCAACTCACTTTTATACAAGTAGATATACTATAAATCACTATAGCTATCATATAAATGTATAATATAATCTCATCACATTAAATAAGCAACAGAAAACTCTGATCATCCTGTGCTGCTGTTTGTAGACATTCATGTTTAATACAAGAACAATACAGGCAAAAGACAGCCACTAATTATTATTTCAAACGAGAGCAGGAATTATATACTAGCTGTCAGATTCAGTACTTACATCAAACATTTCAACCAGAGAGGATTACAATGTAAGGTTGGCACAAATATGGCTTTTAAAGTGTTGGCAAATTATTATACATAAATGTACGTTACCCCACATATGTCATTGGTCACTGTCAAAACTATGCCACATTACTAACAGCAATTAGTCACTATATATCATGTTGTATATTTGAATATTGGAGCACAACCTTCCAGCAGGATAATTTTTACAGTTTCATTAGGATACATGTATCACACAGACAAAGGTCAAAATGTCTGGAATCTCAAATAAACATTTTATTTATTTATTATTTATTTACAGTTTCTTATATAGCGCTGCATATTCCACTGCACATTATAATTGGAACAACAGTGATAACACAAAACTAGATAATAACAGACAGACACAGTGATAGGAAGGCCTTGCTCACAAGCTTACAATATATAGGGAAACAGGCAATGATAGGCAAGGATATGTACTATGAGGATAAGTGGACTGTACAGAGGGGATGTAATTAGATATGAATATTTATGAAGGTTATGTGGGCGGTTATGGAATTTGATAAGCTTGACTGAAGATGTGAGTTTTCATGGAATGCTTGAAGGTTTGGAGACTAGAGGAGAGTCTTATTGTACATGGAAGAGCATTCCAAAGAGTGGGTGCAGCCTGAAGGAAGTCTTACAATCGTGAATGGGGGCGAGTAATGTGTGTGGATGAGAGATGCAGATCTTGTGCTGAGCGGAGAGGTCGAGTATGGATATATTTTGATATGAGTGCAGAGATGTTTGTTGGTGTAGTTTGATTAATAGCCTTACATGTAAGTAAAAGTATTTTATATTGAATACAGGCAGCCATGGAGGGACTGACAGAGCGAATCAGCAGATGATGAATGTCTAGCGAGGAAGATCATCCACACAGCTGCACTCAAAATGGATTGTAGAGGTGAGAGTCTTTTTTTTGTAAGACCAGTTAGGAGACTATTACAATAATCAATGTGGGAGATGATCAGTGCATGGATTAGAGTTTTTGCAGTGTCTTGTGTAAGATAAGGTCGTATTTTGTATATGTTATTTAGATGTATGTAACATGATTTAGAGAAAGTTTGAATTTGGGGAGCAAAGGACAGAGACAGAGTCAAGGTTGACATCTAGGCAGCGAGCTTGTGGAGTAGGGTTGATTGTTGAGTTATCAACAGTGATAGAGATATCAGGTTGGTAACTACTACTGGCCGGTGGAAATATAATTCATTCTGTTTTAAAAATATTACATTTGAGGTGGCGAGAAAACATCCAAGATGAAACTGCAGAAAGGCATTTTGTGACGCAGACCAGTACCTTTTCAAATCAGGGTAGGATAGGTAGATTTGAGTATCACCCACATAATGATGAGGCTGAAATCCAAAAGAGCTGATTAGTTTACCAAGAGATGTGGTATAGATTGAGAAAAGCAGAGGACCTAACTATTAGCGTTGTGGTACTCCAACTGATAGAGGTAGATAAGAGAAGGTGGAATCAGAGAAGCGGATACTGAAAGAGCGATTAGATAGGTAGAATGACAACCAAGAAAGGGCTGTATCCTGAAGACCTAGAGATTGTAGTGTCTGTATGAGAAGAGTGGTCAACAGTGTCAAAAGCAGCAGAGAGATCTAGAAGAATAAGAAGTGAGTAATGGCCTATAGTTTAGCAGTGACCATATCATTTACTAGTTTAGTCAGTGCTGTCTCTGTGGAGTGCTGGGAATGAAAGCCTGACTGAAGTAGGCCCAATAAATTGTGCGAATTAAGAAAGTGTGTGAGGTGAGCATAAGCAATTCTCTCAAGTAGTTTGGAGGGGCATGGGAGCTGACAGACGGGACAGTAGTTAGAGAGTTAGGGTCAGACTTGTGTTTTTTTCAGAATGGAAGTAATCGCTGCATGCTTGAACAGTGATGGAAAGATACCAGTAGAGAGAGAGATTACAGATTTTAGTTACAGTTGGGATGCATATTAAATACTATTATTGACATCTGGCTGTGAGATTGCCTAAATGTAGTTACATTGATAATCAATACATGTTAGTAAATACATGACAAGTATTACCAAGAATTGTAGAACATCCAGTGTAACATACTTAGGGATCTATTAAATACCTGTGCCAGCTATTAACCTCTGTCCCCACAACTTGTACACTGGTATCTACAGTCCGTCTACAGGACCCGCTTAATTCTGGCTGACAACTTGACATAAACCCAACATTTAGGGCCAGATTAGGAACCAAATGGTCCTGGGGCTAAAAATTATCAAAGCACTATTTTCAGAAGAATGTGGGCTATAACTAATGCTATGTGGGTGTGACCAGTGCCATGTGGCTGTATACATCGCCTACGTTATCAGCTACAATGTCTACCTAAATAAATAAAGTAGAAAAATTGCATAATTTTGTGAGGAAAACAGAAATACAATTGTATTACAGATATGTCCAGCCTCATCGTGGGTGCGACTAGTTTGCCACGACCAGTGTGCCAGTTCACAGGTATATGCAAGTAGTCACACCCGCGATCCATAAAGAATGCATTGTGTGATCACAGGTGTGACTATACGTAAGCAGGTGTGAATAGTCACTGCCGCAATGCGCGTACACGTGCATATGCATCGTGGCAATGATCAGGAAGAACTCGTGTATTTATGTATTTTGGACAACCATGTGGCCAGCTGGGTGGCTAATCAACATCATGCTGTCATGACGACAGACCTATTTTCAAGTGGAGTCTTGGGGCTGTAGTCCCATCCACCCCACTATTAATCTGGCCCAAGCAACAATGAAAGAGATTTGCTCTAAAACTCTTCTTGTAAAAATATATGACATGTTTGTGTTCTGTGTATCCACTAAAACTAAAAGTTAAAAGAAAAAGGTGTTTTTTTGTTTACACTCCCTCGCTCAGAAATACAAAATGTAACCAGAATCCGTCTTAATGGAATTCAGCACTATTACTATTTATTTGTATACTCACTGTAACATTCATAGCATTGTCAGTACACACCAGTATCAGTGTTCAATGCATTTCAGCAAAAAACTCCCGGTAATGGTTGCTGAGATTACACCCACAACCGAACAAGTATAAAATACCACTAAAGTACTGTAACTAATAAGCCCTCTAAATTTTACATTGATCTACTGAGATTTGCTATCCCTAACAACTGATATTAAGATCACAACCTGAACATGATAAGTCACTATAAACAAATCTCTTCCTTGATGGAATGGCTGAATAAAAGGATGGTTTATAGCTGAGACAAAAGACTCATCCCAGGTGAGAGGTTTACAGTAATCACTTGTTTTGTTACACTTCAGCTTAGGAATTCACCACTCTAAAGAGCACTCTCCTTGTGGCTCTAATTGCGGCGTGAACATAATAAAAGGTGCTGTAAGCTGTCATAAAGGTGACTCAAATGGTATTATTGCGGCCAAATCAATCACAAGGATACTGCACTGACATTGTGTAGCAGCAGTAAAGAGCAGTTAAGATGGCTTTAATGAACACAACAGTAATTGCAATTCAGTTCATTTCCCTTCTCATTATTCCAAAGGGAAACCATTGATTTAAGTCTCTGTTCTGAGAAGGATAAGCCCAGGCAAACGAAAAAAGCCAGTTGCCAGTATAAAAGCATGTTATTTCAGTTTTGCGTAGTGACCCCCCCCCCCCCCCCCCAAGATTTTCCTAGTCTTTGGGGTACGGTACTATAATGTGTACATTGTTATCAGACACTTACTGCATTTAAAATTTCATTCTTAAAGGATGGAAGCCTGATGTAAGAAAGTAAACATCGCTGGTAACATTATTTCTGGGTTGTAAAAGGATAAGAAACTTTTCCATTCACTTGTGCATACATATTACAGAGAGTGTTACCACTGGTGTTACCAGTGTTACCAGGTTACCAGTGGTGGAGAGATACCTCTAGTGTGAAGAAGTATCTACTACTCATAGGTAATACTCTAAAATCTAAGACTAGCTATTTGACACACTTATAATGATAATCTTCAGAAGATACAAAGAGGGTGAGGCCCAGGTAGGAGGTGAAGGTATGTGGCACTATGTTCTGCAGAAAATCATGTCATAATACCCCTGGACAACACACTTCTTAGTGGAACCGTGCAGTATCCAGTAGGCAGAACTACTCTTCCTGGAGTCCGGGAGAGCTGATGAAGTATGGTGTCTCCCAGTAATTAGGCAAGTCTACCAATGAACAAAACTAAACCTTCGCTTGATTTTACCATCATAGAACCTCAATACAATTTAGAAGAACATTATAGCTGGAAAAAACAAACAAACTGCTGGCTACCACCTTATGATAACTGTACGAGTATCTAGCAACATGGTGATGCAATTAGGTGTAAAAATATATTGTAGAAAAAACGGAAAATGTTGCGCAAGAAAATAGACACAAACTAAATTAAAAGCAAACTCAGTTTTAGCAACATTTAGTAACTCAAAGCGTTTCTTGAATGTCAACGTTTAATTTCATTTATCTAGAAATTTCCAGCAGATTATACATTGCCTTCTGGCATAGTTAACATGAAAGTTGGGGGAGAGATGCTTGTCTTTCTTCAGAGTGCCGAAGTTTCATCATTAGGAGACAACACAATAGGAGATCTCACTTAGAACAACCACGATAACTGCATCAACATCACCCAAGGGGGAAAATTGTCACTTTCTGCTGCTGCTATATGTATATGTAAATATAGCTTCTGCAGCTCATATCATTAAGTCCCACACCATAAAAAGATTATCAAATAAAAATCCCCAACAAGCCAAATATATTCACTTGTGAGGGAACGAAAACAGCATTTTTTTCAAAGACTGAAAACAAAAGCTTTCCATCAAAAAACTGGAAATATTAAGAGGCTGTCAAAATCCTAATATGAGCAAAAGCCGTTGTGTCCCCAAAGCTCCTTTCTCACAGTCCCAATAGGTACGTTCTAAATCTGCTTACACAGGTAAAGAATAATGAAATACATATCCTAGCTTTAATTAAGACTCCAGGGCTTTCCGAATGAATGTAGTCTGTGCATAAGTGGAGTCTCCTGGGATTTAATTTGTCAGTTTTTCTAATCTCCATAAAAAGAAAATATGGTAATGATAAGTCTGTTTGAAAATTTGTGATCCCCCTCCCCAACTACATAATCTTCTGTCGTTATGCAACAACAGTATGAGCCTTCATATCTGTATGCTTGAGACTGCCTATGTGTTGGCTTGGCAGAACATGCAATTATCTTTCAAGTAAATGTTCGCATATTAAGAGTCTCAATATATGCAAGAATTGACAGTAGACTTTCCTAAACCGCTCGTTGCAGTTATTCTAACTTCATTTTTTCACTGTTTTTTTTTTTTTTTTTAGTTTATCCTATAACTCTACCTGTCATGTTATCATTTTAGTTTATTTATTAACAGTATCTTATATAGCACAGCAAATTCTGTTGCGCTTTACAATTGGAAACTGTGATAACATAAGACAAAACAATTGCAAACAACACTGAAAAAACACCAAGACTGGATAATAACAGGTATAGTGGTAGGAAGGCCCTGCTCACAAGCTTACAATCTATGTGTAGCTATGTACAGTGGCGTCACTAGGGGTGTGTGCGGAGGGAGCGGACTGCTCCGGGTGACACCATTTGAGGGGTAGGGACGCCTGTGGCTAGATAACTACAAGTGCGGTGCAAATATATGTCAAAGCTGAATAAAACAACAAAGGTAAACATTGTCCCCTATTCAAACGCATTTAAAAGGTACAATGAGTTAAATATAGTTTTTATTACACATAATTATACGTCACTGTGTGCCATACATTTACATTATAGCTATTAATATTATTATGGTTTATGTAATGGTTATATCTCTGATGATTTAACAGAGGCATCACGCAACCATGAACTGTCTTGAAAATCAAAATAGATCTATCAAAATTCTCCTGTCTTCTCCAACTTCCCCCTCAAGCAGGGATTGAATAAAGAAACATATTTAAGTTACATTTTTATGATAAAATACCTTAAATTAACAGAGATGCCGTAAAATACATTACCTATAATACACAAACATCTCTATACATTGCTACAAAGGCATACATGTTTGTTTCACACAATACGCAACCTATCTTAGCAAATACAATAAACACTGGGGGTAATTCTGAGTTGATCGCAGCAGGATCTTTGTTAGCAGTTGAGCAAAACCATGTGCACTGCAGGGGAGGCAGATATAACATGTGCAGAGAGAGATAGATTTGGGTGGGGTGAGTTCAATCTGCAATCTAAATTGCAGTGTAAACATAAAGCAGCCAGTATTTACCCTGCACAGAAACAAAATAACCCACCAAAATCTAACTCTCTCTACAAATGGAATATCTGCCTTCCCTGCAGTGCACATGGTTTTGCCCAACTGCTAAAAAGTTTCCTGCTGCGATCAACTTGGAATTACCCCCACTGTTCAATCGGAAATCGTGGTAGAACAAAGCATTTTTCTCACTGATTTTTATATTACTATAATAAGTTCCACAATTTGTTACACAATCAATAGCACAATACCAGAAAGCCTCTATGGCTTTATGAGTATTCCACCAGAGAGACTGTAAATCCTGTTCATTTTCACACTGATACACTTTCTATTCTTTCTTAAAATACCCATTTAACAAATATAATTTGCTGTCAGCCATGCAATTCATAAGCACTTTGTTTTGAGCAGTAACTGCACTGTAAGTGTTTATTAAAGCAGACTTGTATTAAATAGGCTGGCAGCTTTCCCAACATACAGGCTCAAGGCACAAAAATTAATATGCTGACATTTAATGTTAATAAAGGTTCGGAACAATATGCGCTTCTTCAAACTCGTTGTTCATTTGGAATTTAATTTACAGAAAAAAAAATGTGCTCCTCCGGATCAGCTGTGTTGGTAAACATGCATTAAAAATGACAGTCATATAGCCTGTAATCATTTTATAAACTTTTAACCGCTGATAATATGTGACAAGATGGATGTTTCCAATTAAACTAGTCTATAAAGTCTGTGTATAAAAAGCATGTGGTTTGGAAGGTTTCAACTAAATGCAGTGAGTAATAAAAAAAACCCTCATATTGTGCAAAATACAGTTCTAGATCAGGTCATTGGATGCAATGGCGCTGACTCAAAACAGCAGCCATATTTCACACATTTATTTGGGGAAACCATTCATCTTTACATATACAGCATAAGTAGTACAGCCAGCACAGTTGTGGTTCTGACAGATTTATGAAACTAAGGGGGACATTTACTAAGCAGTGATAAGAGCAGAGAAGTGAGCCAGTGGAGAAGTTGCCCCATCAACCAATCAGCAGCTCTGTATAATTTTATAGTATGCAAATTATAGATGTTACTTCAGTGCTGATTGGTTATCATTGGCAACTTCTCCACTGGCTCACTTCTCTGCTCTTAACACTGCTTAGTAAATGTCCCCCTAAGTTACAAAGCTTTACATACTCGGCCTCCAACAGCAATATCATGCATACTGTATGACCATAAGCATATTTCTGGGGGAACATATGGTCTAAAGAAAAACAGAGAGAAAATCTGGTAGATACGTATAGAGAGAGCTAAACACCAGCTAAGGAGTATACAACTAGCGGCATCTGTAAAGAAATTGATGCAGCGGGTGTAACTCTTTGGAATGTAATGAAGTCCGAGTTCGGCGGCCATGCAGGATGCCGGCTGAACTCAATTGTTTAGCCTTGTACATAATTGCCTCTTTAAAAAAATAAATCCAAGTTTAGCTGGCATCCCACACAGCCACCGAACTTGGACTTCATTACATTCCGGCCTCTGTGTTCCAATGTGAAAGAAATAGGACTAATATTAATATAAATCTTTCATTTGGATTGCATAACAATGAACATGAAGAAATCAGTTTAGGAAAACAAAATATACTGAATAGATTATTAAAAAAATCAGCAACCAAGCAGTGAACAGATGTCATATCAATGGAGTGACCCAGCTTTTGACTTGAGAACTATAAATGCCATCATGCAGATCAACTGATAAACAAATTTGCATCTGAATGGAGATTTCCTGAAACACAGATGTGTATACAGACTAGAATGTATCTGGCATGCAAACTAGAAATATTGTGCACAGTGGCTAGCATTATGGCCTCGCCACCCTGGGGTCACGTGTTCAATCTGACCAAGCACAATTGTGCAGTTTGTGTGTTCTCCCAATATTTACGTGAATTCTTCCTTGGAGGTACATAAATTGGCTTCCCCAAAAAAATGGAACCTTGTCTGTCTACTGGTATTTGGGAATATAAATCCAAAATGGCAGGGACTATTGGGAATTGTTAAATTTTCTGTAAAGCGCTGCAAGTTGTGGTGCTAAATAAATACATACATTTTTAAAAATCCAAATTACAATGTACAGTTGTAGCAAAAAAAAAAATAAATCCGTAGCAAAACCTTGCTGTATAACAAAGAGCTACTTTGCTTGAGCCATAATGTGAATTATCTTTTTAAGTAGTCATTCTGTGAAGATCATATGGCACATACATCGTCTCATACCATATAAGACTTTGCACATGCTCAGTGTCCTGCAGACAGTAATGTACAGACAAAGGAGTAAGCCTTGGACGAAACTTCATGATTATAGTTTAATAGCAGACTGAAATTTTAAAAAGAAAATGGAAACCATTCACAATTAGACTGAACCTTTTCATGTAGAAATGTTGAAAATGCCTTTCAATGTAAGTGATCTCTTATTATATTGTAAAAAGTACTATCAGCAAAATCCAATATTCATTTAATATATTATTCTCTAGAGCAAACCTGTCAAATGTAAGTCGTGAACCGCAGTAATACAAAAGACAACATTTAGGGGGTATTCAATTAGCTCTGGTAATCTTAAGATATTAAATTTGTCCCCCTGCCTATTCAATTGCGCCCTGTTTCTGCCTATTTTTAAGGCATTTTCACCAATGCCTTTTCACCTTTTTTTGTGTGAAAAGGCATTGGTGAAAAATGCCTCAAAGTCAGCAAAAACAACGTCCGTTTTCACCAGAGCAGGTGAGAAAACATATGGATTCGCCGATCCACATGTTCTTCGCTCCTGCTGAAGTTTTCACCTAGGTGAAAAAACAGCCCTACCATTGAATAGGGCGAATCACCATTTACCCTAAAAATAGCAAAAAGTCCAGTTTTTTTGCCTAGGTGGAAAA
Source organism: Pseudophryne corroboree (assembly GCF_028390025.1). Classification (NCBI taxonomy): domain Eukaryota; kingdom Metazoa; phylum Chordata; class Amphibia; order Anura; family Myobatrachidae; genus Pseudophryne; species Pseudophryne corroboree. The sequence goes on along the minus strand of NC_086445.1, from coordinate 458,960,055 downwards.
AAAACCGGACCTAATTGAATACCCCCCTTAATCTTTAGTATTAATCACACCCGCAGTTAAGAAGACAAAATTCACTGGTTATACTGTAGTTAACCTCAGGTTACAACATGTTAACACATCTCTTGAACAGTTTTCGAATTATGGATAATATTTAAAAAAAGAAACAATATATATATTTCACATTGTCTGGGTATATAAAGAAAATGTCAAAGAAAGTTAGGACCTGTCAATAAGATGTTTATTTCAGCTTGCAATGTCTGCCAGCACAACTGCGAAAGGAAATGATTCATGTCTAGATCTATTCCATTCTACAAGGTCTCAGCATCTGCAATTAGTCTATCTTACTTTCTTCCTCTGGAAAGAACAATATCCTTTCTGTTTCATTTTCAAATTTAATTAAAAGAAATGCGAAGCCGGAATTCCAATTTCTAATTCTTCTCAGTCACAAGAACTAAAAAAATAAATACATTTAGGCAAACTGTTTACACAAGTCCCATTAATTTCCACTTTATGTGAAGGGAGGATGGGGCTTGGCACAGCTGAAGGAAATTTTATTACAGCTTGACAAAGTGTGTAAATACTAATTATAATCATCTCGAAAGTTGCAGGTTGGGTTTTATTTTTTCTTAAGGGTGGGATTTGGTAGGAAGCACTAAGATGTGGTTTAGGTTAACATACAAATGTGTATAAAAGAAACAAAAACTTAGGCCCAGATTTATCAAGCCTTGAGAGTGATAAATTGCATGCTGATAAAGTACCAACCAATCAGCTCATAGCTGCCATTTTTCAAACCCAGCCTGTAACATGACAGTTGGGAGCTGATTGGTTGGTACTTCATCACTGTGCAATTTATCACTCTTCAAGGCATGATAAATATGAGCCTTTGTTCTAACTTTTTAGAGCAAACATGAACTAAATGTACTAAATTCTTTAAAGCGTTGAGTGTATCATTATAGCCCCCACATTCTCCCATATTCCCCAGTAACTCCCTCTGTTCAGATGTCACTTATGTAATATATATTCATCCCTAGGCATATGGCTATTTACAGTCTGCCAAGGATGCCCATCTGACTTTTAACTGAAAAAAAAACTGTCTGTGTCCTATGTATATTGTTTAGAATTCCGTTTGCAGTGTTTGTGACTTTGAAAAGTTAGCTGTTTTTTATGTTAGCTGATAGGCTGTCCAGTAATTCTTACAGGAATGATGCAATCAAAAGTGAAAAGAAAGGACGCTCTATTCATGGATCAAGACATTAAATAAAGAAAAGATTATTGGCTCCATTCTGATGGCTTACGTCTAAATATGAAATATTACAGCTGAAATAAATCACCAGTTTATTATAAAGTATTTGGCAAACTTTAAGCTAACATCCTATGAGCAGTATTTTCATGCTGACATCTCTATAGTAAAGGCAGAGGCTGAACAAAATAATATTAAACAGGTAGCCCCTCAAAAAAATATTGTTATTAAATGGAACCTATTAATAAAACCTAAACATTATTTCTATGCTGTTTTCATAGTAGCAGAGGTTTTGTCTTCAGCAATAAATCATACTGGACTGCAATATTTTGTAACCAAAACAGCAACCTTTAGGTAATCTGAGTGCATAACAATGCATTTTGACGTAATCTCCACATTGTGACCATGTCACCTTCTGTACAATGCCACAATTATTGCAACTCAGAGTCTTCTGGGCATTTGGGGAGAGTAGCATAAGCATTTCTATAACGGGTGCAGTGTGTGTAGTGGATCCCGGGGGGCCAAACTGCACACCCGGCACCCATATATTATACTTACCCTTCCGGAGTCCCGTGGCGGTGGCCTTGCAGTGAGGACACGAATAACTTGGAAAATGGCCATTCCTGAGTGATTTGCGCATGCACACTGCAAATGTCCACAGGAACAATGTGCGGGCTCCATTTTCCTGGAGGCCTGTGCATTATGCCAGAGTCTACTTGATGCCGGAGAGGAGGTGGCCCACAACGTAGGCTGTACGCGGGTCCTCTCCTCTCTTAAAACGCCCCTGTCAAGTAGGTACTGAGGTTAACTGACATTTTGCCACCAGCCACCACCAAGTGAAGAACTTTATTCCATTAAATATATGAGATGGAGAGCTAATATACAGAAGGCCCAATTCTACAACGTGTTGTCTACCAGTTCCTGCTATAAAATATACCACATATATTAGGTAAATGTGCATTTTGTTTTTAATCTCTAGTTTGCATTTCCTGTTCCTCTCTGGATCTGGTCGCTGGCAGCTCTCTCTGTATTTGCATTCTGATTAACACAAATACACACAGCTGACACAATGAGTGTCAGATTTAGATCAATATCATAACACGGAGCACGGAATGAGCTAGGTCAAGCAGTACACATGCAGCCTTACATAAACCCTCCAGCATGTTTCCCATTAGGAGAACTTCTCTGTTCCTTCCTGTACTCTATAAGTAAACAAGCAAATAGCACAGGGACAAAAGTGACTATCTAAATATTAGGTGTAAACATAGTCTGGAATATAAATGTTGAAATATACTTTCCATTTTAATAACAAACTAAGGAAGTAAGTCCAATGAACACACATAAATAATGCCTAGCATGTCAATACTCATTTAAAACTGATCTTAAAAACTTTTTGGGTGGATTTTTCTGTGAAATGTAAATTAAATTCCTGGAATATAATGTACTTTGTGTTTAATAAGTTTATGCTTCTGTTTTTACAGAGGCATGCATTAGGATTTAAAAAGTCATTAATAAAAGTATGATACTTGATTAAAAGGCAGTCCAGATGTCTCCTAAATGTCCTGAATTATACATTAGTCATGGTCAAATTATCAGTAATATACGTAAAAAAAAATGGAAATGATCAAATTATATAAACAGTTACATGAGAAATTAAGTAGTATGTTTACTTTGTTGTGACTTTTTTTGCTTTAAAAATATCCACAGACATGAAGCAAAAATAATACTTATATGGACAATGGAAATGCAATATAAGGTTTAAATACATGCAATGTGTAATGGGGATAAAAAAATAACTGCAGTGTGAGAAGGAGCTGCGTCATTGGACTGAGATTCTAAGGCTATGTACACATCAGTGTGATTTCCACACGATGCGACATCGCCTGTAACGGGACTACGATATCGGCAAGTGCATACACACTTGCCGATGTCGGCTGCAACAAGCGACGGCGGGGGGAGGAGCGGGGCCATGCTGCATTCGGCAGCATATCCCTCGTAAGCAACATCGCACGCCAGACCTGCATGCAGGTCTGACATGAGATGCAGAATACGGCCCGCAGGAGGGCGCATTGTACACTACATCTAATGTATACACTATACAATATCGTTAGGAACCGGATGATATCAGCCGGATCATATGCGATATTGCATAGTGTGTACGCACCTTAAGAAGGAAAGACCACCTGAACGCAGGTAATTGATATTCAGTCTTACAGTATAACTATTAAAGTCTACTAAAGATATATAATTTTCTGTTTTGGATGGAGTTATCATCGGGCAAAACAAATGGATAAAACTAAGTGAGGAAGACTGCACTCGTTTTCATTTATTTTGTAATGAACACTAACTTATTAAATAGCTTATATATCTCTTTGCTCATTTCTTAAAACTACATGTTTAATGACTGTACTTAATTATAGGTTTCATTATTGCTTTAGTAATTTACATTAGTGCAATTTGGTGCATTTTCAATCATATAGTCTAGATAGAGTACTGTAAATTATGTGAAAGAGGTCACTACATTTAAATAAAATGCTGCACATGTAGTAAATACATAAAGGGCAGTATCCTATTAGTCACGGTAATTTAACGCAGATAAATTCCTGCAACAGGGCTTTCCTATTAAACCCAATGCCGGCACGTATTGGGGATCCAAAAAGTGACCATTTTTCCTGTGATAGTTGCCAGAAAACATATGTGCATGGCTTTTCACGGACCCTATGTGTTTTCAAGTGAATAGGTTTAATTTGCTGCGCAAAACCAACGGGCTATAATTAGTTAAGCCGAACTGACCATCAGGCTTTTATCTGGATAAAAGTAATTTTTTCATGTGTGGCAATATGAGTGGAGCTACAGTACATAACATATAATATCATATTGGAGACACATAACAGATTAGCTAAAATTGTAGTTAACCTCTTGGAAAGTGAACTGTGAAGAGTAAGGGTACACAAATCTAAATTGTCTCCTTCAATTACTCAAAATAAATGATTACTCTAGCAATCTATATGTAATGGACATCTGTAGTGTATATATGTGACTCAGTTAGCAAGCCTACAGTTACTACAGTATGTTGATAGTGACTATGCAGACTGAAAGTCACTGGGATCCCAACACAATACTTACAGCATTTTAACCATGCAGGAATTATGGGGGGATTTATCAAAGCCTGAGTGAGCTAAGGTGGAGAGAAATATAGCACTAATCAGCTCCTAACTGTAATTAATAAGCACAGCCTGTAAATGAGAGGTATAACCCTTCTACACTTCCGCTAAAACCATGGTTATTAGTGTGATAACCTGGGTCACAGTTTAGTGGTAACAGAGCCCTAAAAAAAAAACTTGACCCAGGAATCCTACCCGGGTAGCGGCCAGGGTTAGACCCGGGTAGACTGCAGTATAAACGAGTAACCTGGGTCATTCAATCTGAGTCCCATTTACAGCATGAGGAGAGTCGGATTCTCCAGCGCTTGGAGATTATGTCAGTGCCGGTAGTAGAGAAACTACATCCGTCTGCACTGTAAATGGCGCCGCAGTCGAAACGGGGTCTGTCCGGGATTGTTCCAAATCCTCGGTCGGACCTGGGAATTTGGTGGAAAAGGGGTATTAAAAGCTGCTCAGTTCATTATCTCTCTTCATGCTTTGATAAATACACCCCTATATCTTTAATAATGCCGCTTTAGGGCATAGTGACTACAAACATATCATATGAATTCCAGTATATACATTATCTCAATCAATTCTTTATTGAAAATGGGTATTAAGCCTGTGTTGGCCGGACCGCGCCCCCTAAATGGTGGCTTAACGCCGCCGTCCAGCCCCCTCCCACCCAGCGACCGCCTCTGCCTCAGAGGCGATTGCTAGGCAACGACGGCTGGCATGCGCAGTTCCGACCCGATCGCTGCGATAAACTGCAGCGAGCGATCGGGTCGGACTGACCCCCACTGTCCTTATTTCTGCTAAAGAGTAGAAGGAAAAAGATTATTTTTTTTAAATAAATCTTAAACTTTCTCTGTTTATTTTCCTAAGAAAATGATAATACTGAAGCGCACAGTGTAAAACCATAATGATGAGTAACTGTCTAGGCTAATGAAAAACAGCAGGAGTTCATAATGAGAATCAGGGAATATTTACTTCCATCTTATTTTGTCAGAATTTGAAAGATGTGCTTCTTTAACCCTTATACGGCCTAATCAGTTTAATCATTAAAAGGAGTAGTGTATTTTGGACCACCACCCCACTTAATACCGGGTGTACTACAACTGGTCGGCTGTCAGGATTCCGGCGCCCATTATACCGGCGCCAGTATCCTGACCGCCGGAATGCTGGCAGCGGGGCGAGCGCAAAAGAGCACCTTGCGTGCTCGCTACGTGTGCCATGCAATTTATTCTCATCCAGTGGTGTTGTGGATTGGGATCCAGGAGCCTCCCCTTAATACCCACCCCTACATATATTCCATTAGTGGACCCTAATTATTATTGAAGCACTGGTCAGCTACATATGCCAGAGTGAAAAGGAGAAGATCCATTTTAGCATGTCATAGTGGATGTGGTGCGGGTATTGTAAGCAGTACCTGATTCCATGGGATATGGCGTTTACCCAATTAGGAGTTGCATTCATAATGTACAATGCACTCCCTTGTTGTCAGGGTGGCACTTCAGTACAGGTAACAGTGAGCATCATGGTGCCGAATGCCTACCAAACACCTGTTTGTGGATGACTTATCAAAGTGGTGGGGTTTGTTCAAAACTAGAGAACCTTTCAATGTTAGACATGCATAGTGGATATTTAACATACTATAATGAAACATATTGCTCCATGTGAGAACACAGACTGTACAGTTCTGAAGGTAAGCAGCATATATATGCATGGACTGGAATCAGACTAAGCATAATGCATAATGATGCAAGGCGGAAGTCACTTATACTAGTGACACACACATATAATGGTTGTTGACCCTAGTGTCACACTAATGATTTATGAAGCAGGTTTACAAAAATGTGTTTAAACCTCCAAAATGCAGAATACTGAAGCTCTATTAAGAAATGGAGTATGAAATGGTTACTGCTGCACACTGCAGTTTAAAAGCTGAAGCAATACTTGTTTGGCAGGAAAAATAAGATTTTACTTACCGATAAATCTATTTCTCGTAGTCCGTAGTGGATGCTGGGGACTCCGTCAGGACCATGGGGAATAGCGGCTCCGCAGGAGACAGGGCACAAAAGTAAAAGCTTTAGGATCAGGTGGTGTGCACTGGCTCCTCCCCATATGACCCTCCTCCAAGCCTCAGTTAGGATACTGTGCCCGGACGAGCGTACACAATAAGGAAGGATTTTGAATCCCGGGTAAGACTCATACCAGCCACACCAATCACACTGTACAACCTGTGATCTGAACCCAGTTAACAGCATGATAACAGCGGAGCCTCTGAAAAGATGGCTCACAACAATAATAACCCGATTTTTGTACCAATAACTATGTACAAGTATTGCAGACAATCCGCACTTGGGATGGGCGCCCAGCATCCACTACGGACTACGAGAAATAGATTTATCGGTAAGTAAAATCTTATTTTCTCTAACGTCCTAGTGGATGCTGGGGACTCCGTCAGGACCATGGGGATTATACCAAAGCTCCCAAATGGGCGGGAGAGTGCGGATGACTCTGCAGCACCGAATGAGAGAACTCCAGGTCCTCTTTAGCCAGGGTATCAAATTTGTAGAATTTTACAAACGTGTTCTCCCCCCGACCACGTAGCTGCTCGGCAGAGTTGTAATGCCGAGACCCCTCGGGCAGCCGCCCAGGATGAGCCCACCTTCCTTGTGGAATGGGCATTTACATATTTTGGCTGTGGCAGGCCTGCCACAGAATGTGCAAGCTGAATTGTACTACACATCCAACTAGCAATCGTCTGCTTAGAAGCAAGAGCACCCAGTTTGTTGGGTGCATACAGGATAACAGCAAGTCAGTTTTCCTGACTCCAGCCGTCCTGGAAACCGATATTTTCAGGGCCCTGACAACATCTAGCAACTTGGAGTCCTCCAAGTCCCTAGTAGCCGCAGGTACCACAATAAGCTGGTTCAGGTGAAACGCTGACCCCACCTTAGGGAGAAACTGGGGACGAGTCCGCAGCTCTGCCCTGTCCGAATGGACAAACAGATATGGGCTTTTGTGAGACAAAGCCGCCAATTCTGACACTCGCCTGGCCGAGGCCAGGGCCAACATCATGGTCACTTTCCATGTGAGATATTTCAAATCCACAGATTTGAGCGGTTTAAACCAATGTGATTTGAGGAATCCCAGCACTACGTTGAGATCCCACAGTGCCACTGGAGGCACAAAAGGGGGTTGTATATGCAGTACTCCCTTGACAAACTTCTGGACTTCAGGAACTGAAGCCAATTCTTTCTGGAAGAAAATCGACAGGGCCGAAATTTGAACCTTAATGGACCCCAATCTGAGGCCCATAGACACTCCTGTTTGCAGGAAATGCAGGAATCGACCGAGTTGAAATTTCTTCGTGGAGCTTTCCTGGCCTCACACCACGCAACATATTTTCGCCACATGTGGTGATAATGTTGTGCGGTCACGTCCTTCCTGGCTTTGACCAGGGTAGGAATGACCTCTTCCGGAATGCCTTTTTCCCTTAGGATCCGGCGTTCAACCGCCATGCCGTCAAACGCAGCCGCGGTAAGTCTTGGAACAGACATGGGCCCTCATTCCGAGTTGATCGGTCGCAAGGCGAATTTAGCAGAGTTACACACGCTAAGCCGCCGCCTACTGGGAGTGAATCTTAGCTTCTTAAAATTGCGACCGATGTATTCGCAATATTGCGATTACTAACTACTTAGCAGTTTCAGAGTAGCTTCAGACTTACTCTGCCTGTGCGATCAGTTCAGTGCTTGTCGTTCCTGGTTGACGTCACAAACACACCCAGCGTTCGCCCAGGCACTCCCACCGTTTCTCCGGCCACTCCTGCGTTTTTTCCGGAAACGGTAGCGTTTTCAGCCACACGCCCCTGAAACGCCGTGTTTCCGCCCAGTAACACCCATTTCCTGTCAATCACATTACGATCGCCGGAGCGATGAAAAAGCCGTGAGTAAAATTACTTTCTACATAGCAAAGTTACTTGGCGCAGTCGCAGTGCGAACATTGCGCATGCGTACTAAGCGGATTTTCATTGCGATGCGATGAAAAATACCGAGCGAACAACTCGGAATGAGGGCCTTGGTACGTGCTGAAGCAAGTCCCTTCTTAGCGGCAGAGGTCATGAGTCCTCTGTGAGTATCTCTTGAAGTTCCGGGTACCAAGTCCTTCTTGGCCAATCCGGAGCCACGAGTATAGTTCTTACTCCTTTACGTCTTATAATTCTCAATACCTTGGTTATGAGAAGCAGAGGAGGAAACACATACACCGACTGGTACGCCCACGGTGTTACCAGAACGTCCACAGCTATTGCCTGAAAGTCTCTTGACCTGGCGCAATACCTGTCCAGTTTTTTGTTCAGGCGGGACGCCATCATGTACACCTTTGGTCTTTCCCAACGGTTCACAATCATGTGGAAAACTTCCCGATGAAGTCCCCACTCTCCCGGGTGGAGGTCGTGCCTGCTGAGGAAGTCTGCTTCCCAGTTGTCCACTCCCGGAATGAACACTGCTGACAGTGCTATCACATGATTTTCCGCCCAGCGAAAAATCCTTGCAGTTTTTGCCATTGCCCTCCTGCTTCTTGTGCCGCCCTGTCTGTTTACGTGGGCGACTGCCGTGATGTTGTCCCACTGGATCAATACCGGCTGACCTTGAAGCAGAGGTCTTGCTAAGCTTAGAGCATTATAAATTGCCCGTAGCTCCAGTATATTTATGTGGAGAAAAGTCTCCAGACTTGATCACACTCCCTGGAAATTTTTTTTTTTTTTTCCTTGTGTGACTGCTCCCCAGCCTCTCAGGCTGGCCTCCGTGGTCACCAGCATCCAATCCTGAATGCCGAATCTGCGGCCCTCTAGAAGATGAGCACTCTGTAACCACCACAGGAGAGACACCCTTGTCCTTGGAGATAGGGTTATCCGCTGATGCATCTGAAGATGCGATCCGGACCATTTGTCCAGCAGATCCCACTGAAAAGTTCTTGCGTGGAATCTGCCGAATGGAATCGCTTCGTAATAAGCCACCATTTTTCCCAGGACTCTTGTGCAATGATGCACTGACACTTTTCCTGGTTTTAGGAGGTTCCTGACTAGCTCGGATAACTCCCTGGCTTTCTCCTCCGGGAGAAACACCTTTTTCTGGACTGTGTCCAGAATCATCCCTAGGAACAGCAGACGTGTCGTCGGAAACAACTGCGGTTTTGGAATATTTAGAATCCACCCGTGCTGTCGTAGAACTACTTGAGATAGTGCTACTCCGACCTCCAACTGTTCTCTGGACCTTGCTCTTATCAGGAGGTCGTCCATTTTCTTCGAAGAAGAATCATCATTTCGGGCATTACCTTGGTAAAGACCCGGAGTGCCGTGGACAATCCAAACGGCAGCGTCTGAAACTGATAGTGACAGTTCTGTACCACGAACCTGAGATACCCTAGGTGAGAAGGGCAAATTGGGACATGGAGGTAAGCATCCCTGATGTCCCGGGACACCATATAGTCCCCTTCTACCTGGTTCGCTATCACTGCTCTGAGTGACTCCATCTTGATTTGAACCTTTGTAAGTGTTCAAATATTTCAGATTTAGAATAGGTCTCACCGAGCCTTCTGGTTTCAGTACCACAATATAGTGTGGAATAATACCCCTTTCCTTGTTGTAGGAGGGGTACTTTGATTATCACCTGCTGGGAATACAGCTTGTGAATTGTTTCCAATACTGCCTCCCTGTCGGAGGGAGACGTTGGTAAAGCAGACTTCAGGAACCTGCGAGGGGAAACGTCTCGACTTTCCAATCTGTACCCCTGGGATACTACTTGTAGGATCCAGGGGTCCTGTACGGCTCCAGCGTCATGCTGAGAACTTGGCAGAAGCGGTGGAAGGCTTCTGTTCCTGGGAATGGGCTGCCTGCTGCAGTCTTCTTCCCTTTCCTCTATCCCTGGGCAGATATGCTTATGGGGACGAAAGGACTGAGGCTGAAAAGACGGTGTCTTTTTCTGCATAGATGTGACTTAGGGTAAAAACGGTGGATTTCCCAGCAGTTGCCGTGGCCACCAGGTCCGATGGACCGACCCCAAATAACTCCTCCCCTTTATACGGCAATACATCTTTGTGCCGTTTGGAATCTGCATCACCTGACCACTGTCGTGTCCATAAACACCTTTTGGCAGATATGGACATCGCACTTACTCTTGATGCCAGAGTGCAAATATCCCTCTGTGCATCTCGCATATATAGAAATGCATTCTTTAAATGCTCTATAGTAAATAAAATACTGTCCCTGTCAAGGGTATCAATATTTTCAGTCAGGGAATCCGACCAAGCCACCCCCGCGCTGCACATCCAGGCTGAGGCGATCGCTGGTCGCAGTATAACACCAGTATGTGTGTATATACTTTTTAGGATATTTTCCAGCCTCCTATCAGCTGGCTCCTTGAGGGCGGCCGTATCTGGAGACGGTACCGCCACTTGTTTTGATAAGCGTGTGAGCGCCTTATCCACCCTAAGGGGTGTTTCCCAACGCGCCCTAACTTCTGGCGGGAAAGGGTATACCGCCAATAATTTTCTATCGGGGGAACCCCGCGCCTCATCACACACTTCATTTAATTTATCTGATTCAGGAAAAACTATAGGTAGTTTTTCCACACCCCACATAATACCCTTTTTTGTGGTACTTGTAGTATCAGAAATATGTAACACCTCCTTCATTGCCCTTAACAAGTAACGTGTGGCCCTAAAGGAAAATACGTTTGTTTCTTCACCGTCGACACTGGAGTCAGTGTCCGTGTCTGTGTCTGTGTCGACCGACTGAGGTAAAATGGGCATTATAACGTCCCTGACGGTGTTTTAGACGCCTGGACAGATACTAATATGTTTGCCGGCCGTCTCATGTCGTCAACCGACTTGCAGCGTGTTGACATTATCACGTAATTCCTTAAATAAGCCATCTATTCCGGTGTCGACTCCCTAGAGAGTGACATCACCATTACAGGCAATTTGCTCCGCCTCCCAACATCGTCCTCATACATGTCGACACACACGTACCGACACACAGCACACACACAGGGAATGCTCTGATAGAGGACAGGACCCACTAGCCCTTTGGGGAGACAGAGGGAGAGTTTGCCAGCACACACCAAAAACGCTATAATTATACAGGGACAACCTTTATATAAGTGCTTTTCCCTTATAGCATTTTAATATATGTAGTCATATCGCCAAATCAGTGCCCCCCCCTCTCTGTTTTAACCCTGTTTCTGTAGTGCAGTGCAGGGGAGAGCCTGGGAGCCTTCCCACCAGCATTTCTGTGAGGGAAAATGGCGCTGTGTGCTGAGGAGAATAGGCCCCGCCCCCTTTTCGGCGGGCTTCTTCTCCCGTTTTTCTGAGACCTGGCAGGGGTTAAATACATCCATATAGCCCCCAGGGGCTATATGTGATGTATTTTTAGCCAGAATAAGGTACTATCATTGCTGCCCAGGGCGCCCCCCCCAGCACCCTGCACCATCAGTGACCGCTGTTATGAAGTGTGCTGACAACAATGGCGCACAGCTGCAGTGCTGTGCGCTACCTTATGAAGACTGAAAAGTCTTCTGCCGCCGGTTTCTGGACCTCTTCATTTTTCGGCATCTGCAAGGGGGTCGGCGGCGCGGCTCCGGGACGAACCCCAGGGTGAGACCTGTGTTCCGACTCCCTCTGGAGCTAATGGTGTCCAGTAGCCTAAGAAGCCAATCCATCCTGCACGCAGGTGAGTTCACTTCTCTCCCCTAAGTCCCTCGATGCAGTGAGCCTGTTGCCAGCAGGACTCACTGAAAATAAAAAACCTAACAAAACTTTTACTCTAAGCAGCTCTTTAGGAGAGCCACCTAGATTGCACCCTTCTCGGCCGGGCACAAAAATCTAACTGAGGCTTGGAGGAGGGTCATAGGGGGAGGAGCCAGTGCACACCACCTGATCCTAAAGCTTTTACTTTTGTGCCCTGTCTCCTGCGGAGCCGCTATTCCCCATGGTCCTGACGGAGTCCCCAGCATCCACTAGGACGTTAGAGAAATAGTATTTCCCCTTTGACCTTAATGTGTCACTACTCTCACTTCAGAAAGACACAACTGTACACTGTAAACCTAAAGATAAACTCTAAGGGCAAGATTTACTAAGTTGCATGTTTGCTGTCATTTCTAACTCACCAGAACCCATAGACACTTGTATAGGGATGTAGTTAGAAGACCGCTGGTCACAATACCGACAGCTACGTCCCAAACCCCCTAAATCCCGACAGTACAGTGTGAATAGAACCTGTGGCGAGTGCAGTTCGCCACCGAGCACGCAGCGTGGCGAGCCCGCAAGGGGCCTGTTGCACTCCCCCGCCTACATTCCGCTGCCAGAATCCCGTGGTTGGTATGCTGACCACCAGGATCCCCAGCGCCAGCAATGCATAGCCCACGCCTTGTATAGTACAAAAATTGTTAAAACCTTTGAACATATAAAAATTTTAAAAAATATATATAAAATGGAATGGGAATCCCCTTGCAATTTCATATCCAATCCTTGGTGCAGGAGGCATTAATTTTGCCAGCTGTCAGGATCCCAGCTGTCAGGATACTGACGCCGGAATCCCAACACCCGGTGAAATACCGACGGTCGGAATCCTGACCGCCGTCCGGATTTCCCACTCAGATGGTGGTCCCCGCCACCACCGGAAGAGGAATATAACCCTGTGGCGACCAGGCCCGAAGCATGGCGATCGCAGCGAGTCCGCAATGGGAAATGCTGCACTTGCTGTCGGTATTCCAGCTGTCTGAATTCCGACAGCAAGCATATCATACTGAATCTCTTTGCTCTAATTCCTTTTCACATGCATCTTGTCTGGACCACAAAGAGAATGAGAAACCACTCTGGGAAATCATCCATAAGAACATAGAAACATAGAAACATAGAATTTGACGGCAGATAAGAACCACTTGGCCCATCTAGTCTGCCCCTTTTTTTTTATCCTTTAGACAATCTCCACTCTTTTTGAACCATAATTCTTTGTAAGGATATTCATATGCCTATCCCAAGCATGTTTAAATTGGTCTACAGTCTTAGCCTCTACCACCTCTGATGGGAGGCTATTCCACTTATCCACTACCCTTTCTGTGAAGTAATTTTTCCTTAAATTTCCCCTGAACCTCCCCCCCTCCAGTCTCAGTGTATGTCCTCGAGTTCTAATACTTCTCTTCCTTTGAAGAATGTTTACCTCCTGAACTTTGTTAAGACCCTTGATATATTTGAAAGTTTCTATCATGTCTCCCCTTTCCCTTCTCTCCTCCAAACTATACATGTTAAGATCTTTTAGCCTTTCCGGGTAAGTTTTGTGATGTAGGCCATGCACCATTTTAGTTGCCCTTCTTTGTACACTCTCTAATGTATTTATATCCTTCTCGAGATATAGTCTCCAGAACTGGACACAGTATTCCAGATGGGGCCGCACCAATGACCTATACAGTGGCATTATTATTTATTTTATTTATTAACAGTTTCTTATATAGTGCAGCATATTCCGTTGCGCTTTACAATTAGAACAACAGTAATAGAACAAAACTGGGTAAAAACAGAATGACATAGAGGTAGGAAGGCCCTGCTCACAAGCTTACAATCTATAGGGAAATAGGCATAGATACACAAGGATAGATGCTACCTATTGCATAATGGTCCACCAGATTGCTAGGTTCTTAATGGGTTGTATGATGATACCCCACAAAGTTATCCAAGTGTCAGGAGGGTGTGAGACTAAAGAAAGACAAGATATGTGATGTTATGAATACTCTACAGAGGATGTAATTAGATAGGGAAGCACTGAGGGTTATGTGGGTGGGTCTGGAATTTGATAGGCTTGTCTGAAGAGGTGAGTTTTCAGGGAACATTTAAAGGTTTGGAGACTAGAGGCGAGTCTTACTGTGCGTGGGAGGGCATTCCACAGAGTGGGTGAAGCCCGGATAAAATCCTGTAATTTTGAGTGTGAACAAGTAATGCGTGTGGATGAGAGACGTAGATCTTGTGCAGAGCGGAGAGGTCGGGTAGGGAGATATTTTGAGATGAGTGAAGACATGTATGTTGGTGCAGTTTGGTTAATAGCCTTGTATGTGAGTAAAAGTATTTTATATTTAATACGGTAGAATACCGGTAACCAATGGAGGGACTGACAGAGCGGATCTGCAGACGATGAACGATGAATTATCACTTCTTTTTTCCTGCTACTGATTCCTCGCCCTATGCAACCAAGCATCTGACTTGCCTTTCTCAAGAATGCTTTGGTTCATCCTTAAGGAAGGGGGCCCGATTTTTGGGGACCCGGCTGGTTCAGAATATTGCTGGTAATTAAAAACAGGGGGGCCCACATCATTGTTCCTCCCTATTTTTCACTACCAGACTAGGGTTAACAATGGATCCACACACCATTTTTTATTTTATTGTTTCCAGCTATTTTTAGCTTTTTTAAACATAATAGCCTACATAGATCAATATGATCTGTGAAGCGTTTTCTTCCAACATGCCTGTCAGAGGAAGATTATTTATTTGGGTGAGTTTAGTAAATCTGGAGTTTCTATTATGAGAATGGAAAAAACAGTGATAAACAGTGACAAAAAGTGTGGTTTGTCTGCAGTTTTGCACAATTTTTGAGCTCAGTAAATTTGGGTGATACAGTCCCGTCGGTAAACTCCTGCAAAACTTATGGAATTTCAAACCCGCCACTTAGTAAATTTACCCCTAGATTTCACTGTACTCATTGAGATTCTAAAACACACACTTGGCAAGAACAAATGTCCCCAGTACATTTGGAAAGACAGAGGTATTCGAATTAACATTGAATATACTGTATTTTATGACAATAAGGCAAAAGACAAAAGCTGACAATAAATCAGATGAAATGATAAACAGACACTTCTGGGAGCCAATGAGGAATGAAACACATAACAGGGAAGGAACTAAAAAGGATTAACTTAATTATGGTCCACAATAGGGACTGATTTACCAAGACTTGTGTCAAACTTGCTAATTTACGATAGGCAGACAGAAAATTACCTACCATGTTCTAACTGAAGACAACAACACAGTCACTCCATCCATTGCTCATTGAAAACCTCACACCCTTTCAAAAAAATATTACTTTATACTAACTGCTTGTTTGATCATTGTCTTTCAGCCAGTTTTAAATTCTGCAAAACTTGAACTTCCACACTGTAAAAATACTGGCAAGTGTCATTGAAAACACATCTACTTCCTATATCCCCAGAGCTATCTTAACAGCGTTTTAGACCCTTGGCAAAGCAATGCACTTGGCTCCTACTCACCCATTCATGGGAATAAATAATAAAACATATTTCATAACTTGGCCTTCCTTCGGTCCAGCACCTTTATTTATTCATGTGCTTTTCTACACAGAATGATTGACAGCACTCTGATTGGTGGATAGCTCCAGCCATCCACCAATCAGCATGCTGACAGCCATTCACTGTCTGGCTGCACGCTGAGAATTACTGGGTACTGTAGTTAAATAATTCTAATTTTAATGTTTGCAATTCACAATCAGAGCAGCCAGGCAGCATTCTACCTGCCTGCTGAGAAGCACCGGTAGCACAAACTAGCCCCTGCTCAAAGGCCCCTAGAACTATGGGGCCCTAGGCAGCTGCCCAGTGGGCCTATACATTGAGATGGCCCTGTATATTTCAAATAAGAATGTGAATAATAACACTCCTCGATCATAAAGAGTTAACAGTGGAAATACTTAGCTCACCTTATCTACTAAATGTTTCCTTCTAGAGCTCCATGAATGGCCAGAACCTGCAAGGCATGTAGGGTTTAATGGCCTAATCCATCTACATTTTACAAAAGACAGATTAGTTTTTGTTAAATACTCTTGTTCCTTAAATTTCCTCCTTGTCATTTACCAAAGGAAGCCCTTAATCTTGCAAAAAGAACAAGAACACTTTCCGATGTCTTCACCGCCCAAAAAAAAAGAAGAAGACAAAAAGCAACCCCGGAATGTGAAGAGAAAGCTGGGGATTTAAAATAATCTGGAGATTTGGGGGGCTTTCTATGGAGTTGGATCACAACTCACATCTGCAATTACTCTCAACAAGGCAACTGAGGAATAACCTCAACAAGAAACAAAGCTCCTTTCACCGAGAACTGTCAGACTTGGAATATACTTACTATTTTTCACCGACTAGTTCTAAACACATTTTCTTAATTGCTATTTTCTATCTGCAATTTCCATTTGGCAACTGATGAAACAAGTTTGACTCACGTTGGTGAGGTAAATTTCCTGACTGTCACAGTTTTTTTGAAGGGTAAGATTACAAAAATAACATTAAAAAAAACAGAAATTTGTTAAGTAGTTTCAGACGTTACAGGCTGGTTTCCAGTTGGCATTCTTATGTCATGAGTGGAATTACTATGTGAATGGAGAATTTATTTTGATACTATGCAGAAAGGCCTCCTTAATCAGCGTTTTGTTTAAAAGACTTAGTAAATACATGTAGCACCAATTTGACAGTACCAGCACTATGCAACCCTATGCTAGTCTTTCAGTCCTTCTCATTATGGTATTTTCTTTGAAATAATTTCCTGTAATTTATTGGTTCTCATTTTCTATAGTGTGAAAAAGATCAAACCCTTAAATATACCTGCAACAGGATTTTTGAATACAGTTATTTCAGAATGTTGAGTATAAAATATAAAAAAATAAAAAAAGGAAAAAGTTAATAATTCATGCAGTGCGGTTTCATACACACACATGATCACTGAGCAGCCTCTTCTCACATGGGGCAGATGTATTAACCTGGAGAAGGCATAAGGAAGTGATAAACCAGTGATATGTGCAAGGTGATAAAGGCACCAGCCAATCAGCTCCAGTATGTAAATTAACAGGATCTGATTGGCTGGTGCCTTTATCACCTTGCACATATCACTGGTTTATCACTTCCTTATGCTTCTCCAGGTTAATACATCTGCCCCATGGCCTGATGCATAAGTGGCTGTAATGCTGATGTTTGCACAATTGGCCAATGTTTTTTCTATCACATGCATCAGAGTCGCACTGCACATGTGCCACAATGGTATAAGAATAGTATGGATTACAGAGCAGAGTGATTGACAGACAGTGACCGTTTAGGGGAGGTAACGGGGAAGTGGCAAAAAAGTTGCAGATGAGTAATGACCATTTTGGGGGTCGCAGGCAGCGACATGTTCTTTCAATGCAGCTTCACTGGCCCTAGCAACTTAGTTATGACAGACATTACTGAATGCATTGTATATGTATGCAAGAAAATAAAGCCCAAGTTTGTTTGTGGCTGTCTGTGGTCAGGAACGGTTACAGTTGTTTTTGAGGAGTTAGGTGGTGCCCATAGGAGCTCAGCATATAGCTGTTGCTTATGGGAGGGATTTCAGGCCCAGTTTGTGATTTAGTGTAGTGGACATTTTGGTTCAGCATCCAATACGTACATCCAATCTAATACACCTGTTTGTTACAGCGGTTGATTCGCTTTATTTTTTGACAGCAAATACCCCAAAAAACACATCTATATTATAATCTCCTAAAGTCTGTCTCCTTTCTCACATGCATGCGTAGCAGGAGCTGGGGAGCATGCCACCCCTGCAATGGCTCCCACTGCAGCAAGCAACGGGAAGACCTGGACAGGGGACTGTTATGCAGCAGGAAGGGGATAGTATATACCATAGAGAGGGGATGGTGCAGAGTGAACAAGGGGGCAGGACAGAATGGGGACGGAGCAGTGGGAGGACTAAGGTGACTTGGGTCCAATTCTGTAGTATAACAACATTGCGCTTACAATAATAAAATAATATTTGTTTCACTACCGTTATTTTCCTGTCTTTGAGTGACAAAGTTGTACAGTTAAATTAAAAAAAAATGTCCACTGGGTTGGAGCCGATATGCCAGCATTCGGGATGCCGGCGGTCAGAATACTGACTGTGGCATCCTGATGGTTAGAATCCTGACAGGCATCGGGTAAGTATGTAAACCCTCGGGTCTCCCCAACCCCTAACCCTCACTTCTAATAGCCAAACCTAACCCCCCCTCTCAGCCTCACCCTAACCCTCCCCAAGGGTGCCTAAACCTAACCCACTCTCCCTGCAGGCTAACCCTAACCCTCCCCCTGCAACCTACGTACACCTAACCTCCCCTCCCCCACTGCTCTCCGGGGAGCTCAGCACACAGATGTTCAGGATCCCAGCGGATGGTATTCTGGTGCTGGGAATATGATCCTATTCAGGATTCCGGCAATGGTATTTCGACTACCAGGGTGGGGTTATGCTATGGTGCCAACCAGCTCTGGCTGATAAAGGCAATTTCAGGCAGACTGTGCACTCTTTGTCTCCCTGATTTTTCCGCTATCAGCCAAGGCTTCTTTGTATCTGTTATTATGAGCTGTTACATGATTTTAACAAAGAAGGGCTGCACAAATACCAGGTATCTGTACAACGCTTGTAAACTGTAACCAGATTGTGTTGGGATAGGTCTTTAAAATCCAACATGGATCGACAGTTTTATTTAAAAATAACTTTTAGTAAATACTGTATTATTGACTTACAACATGGCATCTATCCATGGCTTAACTCACTGTCACAATCCCTATATAGTAATCTTACCCCCAGGAATCAGATAAAACTGTGCATCACATTAGAAAAGCAGCAGTGCATTAACAAAGACCCTATTAACTCTTTAAACAAAGGATCACTGCTTCAAGAACTGAACACGTATTTTGTAATGCCTAGACTGAGCTTTCAGTTCATAGGAGATAATGCATTTTATTCTGAAAAATATTCACATTTATCTAGCTCACATATTAAAATATTATATTAATGCTAAAAATAGCATGCCACTGCTATAAGCCGAGTGCTTTCCATCTAATTGTGCCTGTGGAATACATATCACTAAGTTATCCAGCTCAGACTGGTTTACCTATCAATGCTTGGACACGCTTGAGTTGCATTAATGTGACAGGATTTAAGATGGAGAAGAGGTTCAGTGCATTTTGCCTCCCTCGCTCAACTGTCAGTCATGGTCTTGCCTAAAAATGACAGCAAGAAAAATCCACATTGGCATCCTGGCTTACAGTATCTCACCTCATCCTTTATCGCAGTTATCAATTTCAATGAGTAGCTAAATTGTGTGAAATACCTAGCAGTGAACTGGATTAAGGGAGGTTTGTGTGTAATACACTCACTCCCACAGCACAGATTAGGTCACCCTTTCAGGGGAACCTCAGTTTTTTACATCTAGATTTAGAAATGATAACATTTTATTATGTTACCGACTACAACTTGGAGCCATGGCCTGGGAGACAAGGTATAAAGCTGTTCGGATTTAAGTACATAAGCACTTTTGTTGCGTCTCTCTGATATCCTGTGTCTATAATGGTTACAATGGTAAAAAGGTACTTTGCTCTGCCAATTTCTCTGGGACTCTAATGGAATATTTATCTGATGGTAACTTAAATCCACTCCGCACTTGTGTTTTATAGAAGCAAAGTGTCAATTCAGTAAATTCCTAGGTGTCAGCCCATTGAAATAAAATGCTTCTTAAATAGCTGTCCATGTACACTGAGTTCTCTTTACTGCATGTCATTCACTCACCATTCACATGGAATTATCATTTCACAGTTGTAGTGTTCCAGATACTTACTGCGTTAATACAGGTTTCCTGAGCCAGTACCTAGTATAAGAGTCATTTAAAGAACTTCTTGCATTAATACTGTTGCAGACCTAAGATTTGCACAACAGTAGCTGCTCCTGGGTAAGGCGCTATGCAGCCCATTTTACCTGAGAGAGGACCAGTTCTTGGCATAGGAAATTACTAACATTAAAGCACGTGCTAAATGCTGGGTAAAGAAAAAACTGTTATTGAAGTGAGGCACAATGATGACTTGTACTATGCGGGTCATTCCGAGTTGTTCGCTCGTTATTTTTTTCTCGCGAGGGAGCGATTAGTCGCTTATGCGCATGCGCAATGTCCGCAGTGCGACTGCGCCAAGTAAATTTGCTATGCAGGTAGGTATTTTACTCACGGCATTACGAGGTTTTTTCTTCGTTCTGGTGATCGTAATGTGATTGACATGAAGTGGGTGTTTCTGGGCGGGAACTGGCCGTTTTATGGGAGTGTGTGAAAAAACGCTACCGTTTCTGGGAAAAACGCGGGAGTGGCTGGAGAAACTGAGGAGTGTCTGGGCGAACGCTGGGTGTGTTTGTGACGTCAAACCAGGAACGACAAGCACTGAACTGATTGCACTGGCAGAGTAAGTCTCGAGCTACTCAGAAACTGCACAGAGAAGTCTTTTCGCAATATTGCGAATCTTTTGTTCGCAATTTTGATAAGCTAAGATTCACTCCCAGTAGGCGGCGGCTTAGCGTGTGCAAAGCTGCTAAAGGCAGCTTGCGAGCGAACAACTCGGAATGACCCCCTATGTACCTTAATAATTATCAATATAAACATTTATATGGCAAAGGAAAGCATCATAATAGTTTATTCATGTCAGTTATCCTTCTTCAGCACTGATGGGACCTTGCTGGTTATGCCTCTCTTTTTAGTCCACCAGTCTGAACAGAGCATTTCTATTACTTAGGAGACTGTAAGCCAATCATTGCATCTGTTTCAATGATTCCATATGTTACTTGAATTTTTTTTGAACATTCAAAAGCAATACAAGTTTGATAGTATATTTGTATCCACATATCTAGCATTTATCAGATTTAACTAAACATTCAAGATAACCCATTTTAATGTTTCTAGGCAAACCGACATAATTAAAACAATATAAAGACAACCACAAACAGCAATATGCCTATAATGATGCAACTGGAGGCAGCTGTTTTAGACAGTATAGCTTCAAAATGAAGGTATTTATTTTACACCGTTTACATTTTGTAATTCTAAATAGTAAATTAATCTCATCGATAGATCTAATTGAAATGTAATGCTTAAAAATTGCAATATTTTCGCTTTAAACTGCAGACAGCTGATATATAAATGTTTACAGTAGTTGGTAGAAAAGATGAGACGTTTCAGTTGCTGCCTCGGGCAGCAGAATGGCTAGGCACACCTATGTATACAAATATTTGTGAGGATTATAATTCACTCAAATAGTGAAGGACAATATAACTCAGTTGCATTGTTCTATTATTTTGCATGTGCTGTGTACAGAGTAGAACTGAATAAATGCTGGAATTCTCTTACTTTCTGCCGGCCACTGCTGATCTATAAACATTATCATTTAAACTACTTAAACGACTGCTCATATTATTTTTCACAGTTTCAATTTAGTTTTAAGCTAATTAGATAATAATGTGGTTATAAAAGTTTACTTGAAACACGGATCAATAAACTTCCCACAGATGGATGGTTTATGAACAGCGATGGGGACAGATGTACAGTACTAAAACATATTCTCCATTAGGCTTCAACAGATTTCTCCTAATCTCTGCTGTATGCCTAAAGAACAAACTGCTATGTACTAAACAAAATTACTATAAATTAAAGCAACACATAGCGGAATAATCACTGTCTATGATACTTTTCTCAATCTGTAATGGTTATGGATTCAACTTGCTGGCTGTCTTCTAAATATAATGTACAACAAAAGGGAAACAACACTATAAAATCACATAAAAGAACAACCAATATGGGGGGTAATACTGAGTTGATCGCAGCAGGATTTTTGTTAGCAGTTGGGCAAAAAAACATGTGCACTGCAGGGGAGGCAGATATAACATGTGCAGAGAGAGTTAGATTTGGGTGGGTTATTTTGTTTCTGTGCAGGGTAAATAATGGCTGCTTTATTTTACACTGCAATTTAGATTGCAGATTGAACACACCACACCCAAATCTAACTCTCTCTGCACATGTTACATCTGCCTCCCCTGCAGTGCACATGGTTTTGCCCAACTGCTAACAAAGGTCCTGCTGCGATCAACTCAGAATTACCCCCATGGTCCTTATGGGGCAGATTCAGATATGGATGCAATAGAACAGTGCATAGAAAAAGGCCCACTGCAGGCTTTCTTGATCCGATGCTGCATCGAAAGACGCAGCATCGGATCATCTGCGTGAACATCGGTCATATAAGTAACCCTCTGGGTACTCATGTTTCCGGGGCCAAGGACGCAGTCAATGACCTAGGAGCGTACAGAAAACATTGCTGACATTCCCTTATTTTCTGTAACACTGGCTGGTGCCACTGCATTCCCTGCCCACAGACGGATGCAGCATATCAATCATATGGCTGCACAGATCAACAAACATCGGACCATCGGGTTTGCATTCATCTCTGAATTAGGTTCTATGTTTAATGACAGGATGCAGCATTTTGATATTTAACAGGAACAATATAAATACATTCTTTAAAAATAGTGCAGAAGGTTATGTAATATCTAAATAACAATCTCATAAAAAGCATACCCTGCAACATTTTAAACATAAAAATCGGTACAAACTTGAAAAGGGGGCATGACCATGGGTAAAGGGGCCGTGGCCATGCCCCCTTTACTTATACTTTCAATGGAAGTTTGAAGAGCCAAAAATCAGAACAGACCATAAAAAAAGGTACTGTACCTGCCAAAAAGGTACAGTTGGAGAGCATGAAAAAGTAATGTATCAAGTTTAATGCATATTTCAAGTTAGATGTTTTTATGACTTGAAACGTAAACTGGATAGATAAGAGCTATGTGGTACTATAAAAACAAAAACAGTAAAACATGCACCACAGCAGAAGTAAGATAACATAAGCAACAGCAACTTAAATAAATAACACTGAGCAATGTGAACATGGTATTGCATTGTATTATCTGAACCTGAGGTACACAAACTCATACAAATAAAAGTTTGGTATGAGAGGAATAAAGTAAGATAATGCTACGTTGCAGTAGAGATGGTACATTGTTGCCCTTAAGTGGCACCATAAGGCTAGT
Organism: Pseudophryne corroboree; assembly: GCF_028390025.1. Lineage (NCBI taxonomy): Eukaryota > Metazoa > Chordata > Amphibia > Anura > Myobatrachidae > Pseudophryne > Pseudophryne corroboree. The sequence continues at coordinate 458,936,721 of NC_086445.1, read as the reverse complement.
GACTGATCCAAGTAACAGGATCGCTTTCCAATTTGACCATATTTGTGGCTGGCCAAACAAGACCAAGATCCAGCAGGACATGTCCCATTGAGGAATGTGCATGGTCAGCATAATGAAGAAGATCATTATTTAATGTGATGAGAGCTGCAATTTAAGAAATATATGGGGCCACCAAAAACAAGTGTTGGCTAGAACTGATAAACGTGTCCATTGTCCCTACTTTCCAGTGGCAGATTTCCCTCATTTTTAAAACTAAATTTGCATGCTACCACTATTAATGAGCTGTATATTGGATGCTACTATACTAGTTATCAATCTATATAACTTTCAAATGAACATTCATGGGGGGAATTCAATTGTTTGAAAAGTCGGTTGGGTGTCTGTTTTTTCCTGTCTATTAGATAGGAAAAAAACAGACTCCCAACTGACTTTTCAAACAATTCAATACCCCCCATTGAAGCCAAGTATTTGAAGTACAATAGTATGACATTATGACCACGTTCTGTAATTATCATGTCAGCGTGTAAAGCAACTATTTCCACGTAAACTTTTAAAGGCTTTCTAGACGTTGAACTAAAATGAAGATCTGCACTAGAAAAAAACTGCTTATCCAGTTCTGCTTGGTTTTAAACATACTGCTAGTTAATGCAGAGATAATGGGGGAGATGTACTGTACTAAGTCTTTAAGGGGTCTATTTACCAAGCCTTGGAGAAAGATATAGTAGAGAGAGAGAAAGTACCAGCCAATCAGCTCCTGACATTTTTCAAACACAGCCTGTAGCATGACAGTTGGTAGCTGATTGGCTGGTACTTTATCCCTGTCCACTTTATCTCTCTCCATAGCTTAGTAAATAGACCCCTATGATTGATAGAGAGGAGAGAGATAAAGTACACGCCAATCAGCACCTAATTGCGATGTTACAGGCTGTGTTTGTAAAATGACAGTTGGGAGCTGATTTGTTGGTACTTCATCTGTTTCCACTTTATCACTCTCCAAGGCTTAGTACATCTGCCCTAATGTGTTATTTGAAAGCACAAGGTGTAGCGTTGATTACAAATGCAGTCATGTTTTGTCTTTTGAATGAAAATGATGCTAGCAAATGAAAATAAAATGAGGTCTTCTTTCAATATTTTTACATGAAAAACAGCAATGGATTTTTTACATGGTTGTAGATAATTATGCTTGTTATAATATCCCTCTAACCCGGGACACATATGATTTACACGGGTGGTCTTCAGTATGCCGACTGTTGGGATCCCGGTGCACAGTATACTGGCGCCGGAATCCCGACAGTCGGCATACCGACACTTTTTCTCCCTCGTGGGGGTCCACGACCCCCCTGGAGGGAGAATAAAATAGTGTGGCGTGCCACCGTGCCCGCAGCGTGGCGAGAGCAGCGAGCCCGCAAGGGGCTCATTTGCGCTCGCCATGCTGTCGGTATGCCGGCGGTCGGGCACCCGGCGCCGGTATGCTGGTCGCCGGGAGCCCGGCCGCCGGCATACCATACTACACCTGATTTACACAGGTTCTATGGCTAGCTAAATTAAAGCCTGCATTTAACCTGGTTTTAATCAGCTACAGTACTTGTGTAAATCACAAATTTTCCAGATTAAAGGGATATTATCATTATTATGGCAATCCTACAGATAATAACTATTTATTAACTTATTCCAACAGTTGTGTAAAACATGCAAAGATTGAGCAGCAATAAATGATTTCACATGCCAGTGTTGTACTTTTCTATCCAACAAACTCACAGGTATATTTAATTAGCCGTGGGCTAAATAGTGGTCTAACCATGATTTTACCATGTAAACAGAACTCTCACAAAATCTCTCACTTCCTGATTCTCACACCCTATTACATTCCCCCCATGATGTACATTTGTAAGATGTATAAACCTGAAATTAGACAACTGCTCTAAGGATAAATGAAAATATTAGTCCAGTTTGTTAACTTATCACAATTACTCCAAACCGTCTCATTATCACTCTCTTTAATTTGAAAGATGAAATACGCAGAGGGAGATTAATAACTATCTGTCGCTAGTGTGGCGCTGTGCACTGTGTTCACTGAACGGTGAATGGAGCTTGATTGTTTGTCAAAACAGCAATAAAGACAATATACACAATGCCAGGAGCATGGATGTTAATTGTTGCATTTTTGGTCTGAAACACTTATGTTTTAAAATGCCTTGATTTTGGGCAAAGTTAACCCTTTAATTTGTTCTAATTGAGTCAGATGTTGAGCTGAACATGTGCCAGTTTGCATAACATAAAATATGCAAAACTACACTATTCATTCATACCCACAGCAAAAGATCTACTCTATATACAAAGTTGACACTTGTGCCTCCTTACACTCAGAGAGGTGCAATGGGAGAGGGAATGGGTGGTCTATGCTAGACAAACAGAGGCAGACCCGCATAGAGAAGTCTCTATACACCTATCAGTAGCTGTACCAATTATGGGTGCTTAAGGCCTGTGCAACTATGTGTTGATGATGACTATGACGCCTGATGGCACTAACTAGTGGCTTCTGATTATCGTATTGAGAACTGTGAATTGACCTTGGAAGCTGATAACCAGGTGGAGGAAAAGTGTGTCTGGGTGTATGTATGCCTGACAACAACCTAGTGAAAATGCTTCTGGAAGAGATCTGGGTGCATCTTCTAACGTCTCAGCATTGCAGTGCAAATAAACTATTGTTATGTGCAGCTTTTTGGAGCTTAAAGTTGTAATGCATATGTGACCAATTAGGCTCAGCATTACTGTGTTTGTTTTTAATATGTGTTATATGTACACCAGGTGACTTGGGATGTAGTGTGGACTTTCAAAGAAATATGACAGTGTTAAGTGAGCAACATCTGAATGATTTTCAGAGCAAGCGCAGCTGTTTTCAACATTCACAGAAACGTAAAACAATAAAACGGTTCAGCCTGCTACCCTATGAGACTAGGTGGGGGAAGTACTAGCTTCACTTCAGACTAAAAAAAAACACCACAACATATGACATCCCATTAAATGCAATTGCACCATTTTCATTTCAGGTGTTACACTTCCTCTCATAATACACTGACCTTTAGCAGAAACTGAATTTAGAACCACTTTCCCTCAACTAATGTTCCTGATTTACAGCAGATGAGACATACAGCCTTCTGTGGGCCCATCTTGGGCTAAAGTGGTTAATGTTTATGACAAAATGGAAAGGTGATAGGATAATTAAAAGTAAACAGACTACAAATCCAGCCAGATGGCACTATGCCGTGTTTGCACTGTGACTAGATCTTCTCAAGGTAATACTTAAACTATTATTGTTGATAGCTAGGTGATGCAATGTTAATGCAATATAATTGCCTGTGCTCTTATGTTACAGCCAGGTGTTCAACAGAGCATCCAGGCGGCAGTTTGTTTTATCTCCTATCACAAGCCTTGCTAATATAGACTTCTCATACTTCTATGTCTAGCAATTACCCAAGTGTTAAACAACTTCTCAATTGATGGCAATAACATACTGTATATGGCAACAATAGAAGTTTACAGGCTACTGTAGAGATTGTGTGTCACAGGCAAACAGTGTGGGAGAGCATAATACAGCTGGTGGCTGACACAACTGTGAACAAGGTCAACCGAACCACTTTGCTGACCCTGCTTAGTAACGCAGCTGTTTTATAAGTTCAGCAGTAGTGAGCTTTTCAGAAAATACAGACATCGTTATTAGAGAGATTTAGAATGCACAACATATAATCAGCTTTTCTCTACTTTAGCACATTGGTCAATAAAGAAGTCAGCTAATACATGTTGCAACAAAACAACATTAAATACAAAACAAAATGCAAAAACATAGGGCAGATTGTAATGCTGTCCGAGTTGGCAGGAGGACGTTTTTTTAAAGCAGCAATCATTTACAAAGGATTTGCCTAGTAAATAATTGCTGCTTTAAATGATTGCCGCTTTAATAAAACGTCTGAATTTGGCTGGCAACCCAACTCAAATGGCACTACATCCGGCCCATAATATTCAACTGTATCAAAGTTTTTATGCTTGAGCAATCTGATTTTAGGCATTCAGAGATATTCTTGGCTGCGATGTTACTCTACAACAGGAGCAACAAAGTAAGGCACGTTATTTTTAGACATTTCATTCATGAAAATAATTTGTGGAAATCATGTAAAGTATCTCAACCTAATAAAGTTACATTAACAATAAAACAAGTAAACAACAACAATAAAAAGTTCCATTATGTTACTAAGGTACAGTAACCAGTAATGGTGCGTATATGAAATTCCACAGTACTATATCTTACCAGGAACAATGACTTACTTCCAGTAATGAACCAATTTATAATCTACAGGTGACTTTAGATGAAACGATGCAGAAACATTGGTAAATGTAATACAATGGCCAATATAGGAGTCTACCACATAACACTCGTTCTCATCTTCTGCAATTGGTTGGGGAGAACGCTAGCACAGATTTTCTTAATAATGTTTAAGCTACACTTTTTACTAACGCAGCTACTAAGTATTATACTATCATAGCTTAGACCTTATTTGTATGCTTTTGCAAATAATGTATAAATATACCAATATATCAGCTGGCATCTTTCCATGAAGTGATAGATGTGGCCTCAAGTAAGCAAAAAGCCAAAAGCGCTGGTAAGAATTGGAAACAGATGATCCTGTCACCCTGATGGATGGAACGTTCCTTGCCTACTTGTCACTCCCCTTTTCCACTAGAGTAGCACGGGTCACAGCCGTGTCGCCTGACACGGCTGCGACCCGTGCTACAGCCCCCTGCAGACAGCGCTCACCAACCCGGCAATTGCCGGGTTGGTGACGCGCTAGTGACGCGGCAGTGGCGGCGCTGGGAGATCACATGATCTCCCAGCGCCGCCCTCCCTATGCACTGTGAATGGGAGCCGTGTCGCCTCGACACGGCTCCCGTTCACACTAGACAGCTAGCCGGCTAGCTACCAGGGTAGGATTCCCGGATCACTTGATCCGGGAATTTGACGGGGGACCCGTTTCCACTAGGGAAAAACACGGGTAAATGCGCGCCCCCGCGCATTTACCCATGTTTTAAGGAGCTAGTGGAAAAGGGGTATTAGTGTCTAGTACTTTTGAAGGTTGCTTGAATCCATTTCTGTATCAGGTAACAAAACAAGACACAACTCCCCTCCTCCTTGCTTTCTCATCTCCCTCCAACCACCTTCACATCCCCAGCTTACAGCTTTGCTGCTTGCCTGCTTGATCAGATTTGTTGCCTGAAGCATTGTATAATTGACTTGGCTCAATCACTACAGCATCAGCTTGATCTGACACATCTACCAGAATGCCTTGCAGCTCACTTTTCACAATGTCACAAGGTTTGGATGTGCCGGAGGACAAACCCTTCCTTTCTTGGGTATATAATGCTATAAACGTATCTCAATAGACATTATTTATGTATTTCACATGCCAACCAACAACCAAGACTACAGTTAACATGCAATTATGGGGAGACCCTGCCAAGACTGCACAAGTGAGGAATATCTTGCTATCTTAGTGCATGTATTGCATACTGGATCCTTAGTGACACACACCCTGATAGAAAATGATTATCATTATTAACTATTAAAACTTTAAATGTTTTTCAAGCTTGCGCAAGTCAGGTTTGGAATGTATGCACTGCAGTTTAGTTTCAATGGATGGTAAATTACAGATGTGTCGTCATTGCTGCAGTCGCACGACAGGTCCTGTGAGACTCTGCTAGCGTTGGGCATCTTTTTTTGACAAAAATGGCATCAGTAGACTGTGCTGATTGATTTGATACCCGACACTTGTATATTTGTGTGCAATGGAGTCTCTGAATCTGTATACGAAGGGAAACAATCTAGCAGCCGCAGCTTTTTTCCAAAACAAGTTCCTTGTGTATCTTAGTCGCAAAATAGGCGCACAATGCTAGCAGAGCTGGTGACTCTTACGAGGACACTGAGGCTAGATGCAGAGGCGTCACCAGGTGTGGGTACACCCGGTGCGCACTCTGCATTACTACACCTCCCCCCTCTTCCCACACTCACCCCACCGAAGCCGCAGGTGGTCGAAAAGGGGGGTGGCCTAATTTAAAGTGGGCGTGGCCTCACTGGTCTCCTCTTCATCACTCCGGGGGGTGCGTGTATCCAGCTTCCTCTGAAATGCTGGCTGCCCCCGGAGACTAGGCAGCGTTCAGTGCCGGCTCCTTTTCTGTGACACGAGCCGAGTGCTGCAGAGGATTATCACACTGCAGCACTCAGCGCCTGTCACTGCAGAAGAGCCAGCACTTGGTGTCACCCCTTCCGTGGGTGACAACTGGGTGCGGGCCACACACCCCGCACCTGCCTTTTGACGCCACTGACTAGATGTATGAGGACACTTCTCTAGTCTAATTTTCCGGAGAGCTGATCTTGTATATTTGTTGCGTAAAAGGAGAATACATTCTGTTCTGTAATGGGAAACCATAACAAGTAAAAAATCTGCCTGCCTATCTTACTGTATTTATACATATTGTGCTCTAAATGCCCAATATAAATAAAGCATTAACTCAAATGTAAATGGGATTATGAAGAGGTAAATGTAATTGAATATATGTGGCTAAAATTATATTTCATTATAAAGGATGTGTGCAGCACATCAAACCTGACTATATCACTAGCGACCGTAGGCAACTGCATATTGGGCATACATATTGAGTGATATGCCCAATATGTCATTCCGATTTGGCCGTATGTACCAAGCTTGAGTTTCTGAATCTGTATAGGAAATGATACAAAGTACTGTAGCAGCCGTAGCTTTTATCCAAGTTCTATTCTGCTCTGTATACAGACTCACTCACACATATATGAAGTTAATCAGCATAGTCTCCGGATGCGTACTAGTCACACAGTGTTGCAACTAAGGTGCATTTTTAGCTAAAGAAGACACCCGATGTTAGCAGAGTTGAATGGACCTGGCGGCTCACGCCAGGAATCCCACAATGCATGGTGTATTGCGGCTGGATGTATGAGGACACATCTGTAGGGACTGATTCTGAGTCAGATAGAGTGGTGTCCATGTTTACACACTTTTTGTTTTGCTGCAGTCGTGTCTGCAACTTCATGCTAATACTAGTACAGACCATTCCCTGTTGTACATCCTTGCATCTGAATGCACAAGGACTAGGATGCCCACTTTGTGCGTCTTTAGCCACAGAAATACCTATTGGTCCTTCTTTATCTCCATATGAGCCCCACTGCAAGTGAATAAGCATCTGAGTTTGTAACCGGTTATGCAACACTCCCATAGCACACCCTGCCCAGTCATCATCCAGGAATGCCCACTACATTCCCGATACATTTTAGAACATCTCAATTGGTCCTATGCCTCTGTATGCACAGACCGAGGGACACATACACTGTGCGACTTTTTAAGTACTGTCTGCATGATAAATGGCATTGTGTTCATCTCAGTATCAGCCTCATAGTTATGAAAAAAAAATAGTGTAGCTAAGAACAACAGAGCAAAATAACATTTATAATAGCAAATATAATTACCATATCTGCAGAAACGATCAGACTGTGCTTCATGTGGCTCTATAGGTATCTATGATTGTTGGCAAATTGGTTACCCATCTGATTAAGATATTCAGATTTGCCAAAATCAGAAATTGATGGGGAAGGCATATGCTCATATCCATATACACAGCATTAAATCAAATGTATTACCTGAATAGCATTTGGAATGCTATTTGAAATGGAAGTTCATAATTTTGTTTCAGTTTTTCCATAATTATCAGATATATGTCTTATTTGACAGATGTTAATTATACCTCAGGATCTGTGTCATTGTCTATGCACTGCATTACTAAATGCATGTGAGACATGGAGAGATTACTATCAGATACCAAGAAGTATATGAAAGCCACATCAGATTGTTTCATCTCTACTAGGAATAAAGCTCTCAGAATATTCTGCAGGTCTCAAAATGGAAACCTGAAATCTCCTGGATTTTCAAACACAGCACCAATTACTAAAGCAGACAAGGCCCAGACAATGTTTGGTTTATGTCTATGGCTGGAAACAAGACTAAAATCTAAGGTGAGGTAAGTCAAAAAGGCTACGGTAATCTCATTACCAATAGGCACTATAATATGTGCATAAAAACTAACTGGCTCAGTTTTGTTTTAAGAAACAGTATGTACTATGTGCTATATAACATCCGTGTATCCAAGGTATCTGACACATAAAAGTAAAACTAAAAGCTATTTCTAAACACGGAAGTTGGGGGAAAAAATCATTTTCTATTAATATGCTATGCCGACTCAGGGCTGCCATATTCATTATATAGATTTAATAGAAAGAACATGTTTAGCGGTTACAAGACATTTTCCAATTGGAACACTGTGAAATTTCATTACTGTACAGAACTCCTGCAAGAATAAACAAGTAAGTTTCCAATATCTACAGATGTTGTTGGTGTTTCCATGTCGGGGAGCCAAGGCTCAGTTCTGCACTGAAATGCACTGGGCCTCACGTCTATATCTATGCCACTACAATATGTGAAAAACAATGCTCCCAGTGATTAATGCACCAAATGCAAAATGAGAGTCATATTTCTTCCGTCCAATGAATTAAAATGTAGTGCTAGAATCTGATTGGTTGTTATGGTCAACATCTCCACTTCTATAAACACGCACTTTACTAAACACAGTCCTATGAGCACTGTAAGGAAATCTCTGGAAAAATGGCCACCGCGCCATTATTTTGGAGATTTGCGCATGCACAATAGAGTCTGTATCCCTCTAGTATTCAGACTAAATTGCGTTGCTGTGCGCCGGCTACAGAGGAGGGGGCCCGGACAGAGGAGATTGCAAACGGGCCTCCTGCTCTGTTAATACCCCCTTGTTGGCAACAGCTGCTGATGGCACATTTTTCTATGAGTCCATGTTCCACTGCATGTGTTGGGTCTCTTCACCATCTATTCATATTGCTTGACATTGAATTGGTTTGTGCTGACATAAGCACTGATTAAAACTGAGTCACCGCAGTATGTGAAAAGCAACTGAGAGAAAAACACTGGAGAAAATCAAAGACACATCTTGGGCGCAAGAAATATTAAATAAATAAAAGCTATAAAATTGGATGATTTACAATATAAATTTCAATATCTATTTTCAGTTTTTGCAGTAACCTTTCATTCTTTCTAGGACAATCAAGGACGCCTGTGTGTGCCGAGCTTAAATCTGTCCTTGTCTATGTTTTTTTTAGCTTGCAAATATGACGTGAGAAAGGGGTTAATTCACAGAAGGATGTGTTGACTTAAAATGCTAAACACAATTCCTGGATCAAATTAAAGTAAGAGCCATACACCCAAGGGTTAATCCATCCATTCAGCTATGTAATCTCCTAGCGAAACAGACAGGAATGTTTTATACTGGGATTTAAGGATTTTTTTTTTCTTTGTTGTCATAACAGATGACAGAGGCCTTAAAAGCATCCCCTTACACTGTGATGTGACACATCACAGACTGTTAATCCTGCCCTGGGGTCAGGCTAAATTCATCTTTCATGTTCATTTTTATAGAGAAATGGCAGCTGCGGGAGTAGCCCGAGTTCCTTGGGGAAATGTAAAACAGTCTTTAATCATAGAGCATTGTTAAGAAAAACAATCTGTTGTGAGTAAAAGTTGATGAATCAGTTTGAATTGTAAAACACTATTATGTGTTAGTTAAGCACCAGTCAGAAAATGCTAATCTTTTATTAGTGACCATCAAATACTGAAACAAGAGGGTGTAGGGCGATATCCCCTAGAACCTCACAATGAATATACTGTATAATAAGTCAATGTTGTTTTAAGACATTGCAAAATAAAGAATTTCCCTATCAGAGTTATTTGCTCTTGTTTATAACTATATATAACTGAGCAATGATATTATTTAGTCAAGAATACGCTGTGTGGTTTATAACATGGTGCTAAGTGCACAAATGTGCTGTAAACCATATGATCCAATCATATTTAAGCTTTCAGTTTCCAAATTGTCCTAGCAACATGACAGAATCTGATTGGTGGTTATGGGTTAAGGGGGGGTATTCACGGAGCGATAATTCTAAGCAATCTGACTAGACTGCTTAGATTTTAAGCATGATCTGTCCGTGTGTACCCCCCGCAGCGATAGCGATGCACGACCCCGCGTCACTATCACTGGTGCTAGATTGGCCTGCAGGCTCAATCTAGCAGGTCACTCATTTCACCCGCTGGGTAAAATGAGGGCCCGTCCCCCCCCTCGCACGCTCAGCATATATCGCGCTGTGCTGAGCGGGGGGAGAGATGTGTGCTGAGTGGTTCAATCAGCACACATTTCTGGCCACATCTGCCCGTGAATACGGGCCTTTAGCGTGAATAGTGCATATTGCAGAATGGCATTAGATAAGACCCTATGTGTACTGCATAACAAATGGCATCCTTTAGGCCTCATTCTGAATATATGTTCTTAGAGCTTCACGAATGATAGTTAGAGATGGCAAAATCTCCCCTGCTTACCCAAGCACCTGCTACTCCAAACAAAGGAATCGTTTTGTTTGCATAATTTAGGGTGCTCAAATGGTAGTGTTTAAGACCTTTTTTTCTTGCAAGGAATTGATCCTTTAAACAGTGTGATTAAAGGGATTTTGGTGCCAGAAGATAGCAGATATCTAATGTTTGCAATTCTACAGGATTTTAAAGTTTAATGCTTCACTATCTAAGGGATAGCAACCAACAAAGCTTTCAACTCGTCATTAAGCTATTTTTGTTTTATGGGGGAAGGGGGCTGATTTCTCAGCCCACACAGGATTATCTTGGTATAGACAGCTGCCAAAATGAGATGAATGAACAAAAATATTCCTTCTTAAAGTGAACATGAAAAGATAACAGTACAATATAAACTTTCCAGACTGTAGTCATTTAGAAAAAATAAAGACTTTGCTTTCAATGGTTACATCCGTGTTAACATAGCATTCCACTAAGATAGTGATAAACTGAAAGGCCAAAAGTGACATGTTAAAATAAATTGATAGGCTACATTATATAAACCAAGTGTCTGCCTTAATCTCCTACACTGTAGTATGCAACATTTTAAATCAACAGAACATAGGCTTTGTGGCTCATTTTTCAACCCAAATACCAGGTTCCAAGAATTACTGGTAACTACAATAAAAGAAGGTAAATGAAAGTAGTGTCTCATATCTATTTTGTTTAGGAATTAATTATTCTATTAAACATTTGGCAATGGAAGAAATGAAGCAACAGTTCACGGAGTACATTCAAGCACCACACGATAACATTATATATGTTTCCTGTCCAGGCCACAAACACATTTCCTTTAGTAGGGATAATTTGGATTGGGGAATGTATTGGATAACCTTCCAGATTTTGGAGGACTGTCGAACAATCAGGACAGTCATCCCGATTTGTGGGGAAGTTGGGATGTGTTGCACACTTGCACGCTGTAGAGGCAGATATTTAAACAGCACTAATCATAAATATCTAACCTCTGCCAAGACCTCCGATGTTGGGAGATATGGTATAATGTGGTAATAGGTGTTCCTTATAGCTTATCATACCATTGCTGTCCCCCTTCACAGAAATCCTACATTCTGACGTGGCACAGAATATCAACTCATCTGCAACTAGGACTGGAACTCCCTAAACAATTAAAAGCTCAACCCAAACCCAAAATATACCTAACTACAACTTGGAAGCTTTGGCTTTATATGTATTTATTACAATATAACATTTGTTGTCTTTCCTCAATCCAGAGTCTCCTCCCCTCTCATCCTATCTCCAGCCACAGCACCACCATCTCCTGTGTTCCTCAACCGCTGCTTGGGTAAAACTATTGAATCCTCCCTCTCCTTTGCACCCCACATTCAAACTCTTCCCAATCCTGTTTCCAGCTTTGCAACATTGCTCATATCAGATCCTTCCTCTCCAAGGATGTCACCAAAACTACTGTCCACTTGCCAATCATTTCTTGTCTCAACTACTGCAACCATCTCTGATCAACTAATGACCACCACCTTTCCTCTTCTCTGGAAACCACATCTCACTCCTGAATTGAAGATTTCTCCTGTGTTGCCCTGCACCACTGGAACAATCTCACTTGTTCTATCAGACTAGACTATCCCAAAGCCTGGATATCTTCAAACAGTCATAGGAAATCTACCTGTTCATAAAAAAATATTTTTCATCCTCCGTGTCTCCTACTCTTTCCCATTGCAGTCAGCTCTCCTTACGCGGACTCACTTCGTGTGTTTACATTCTGTCTACCCCTTCCTTTTAAACTGTAAACTCTAATGAGCAGGGCCCTCTCCACTCCTGTTCTCATTACCTATAACTTTTGCTCACCAGCTACACTGTATTTCTCTTCCATGGGCTCCCCTGCACTTGAATCCACTCCTTCAGCGTCCTGAAGGACATCCCCCCCAAAACAACCGCAGATATAAAGAATACAAGAGTATCTGCAATTATCCCATTTTTTATTGCAAAAGGACCCCGTAGGTCTCTATGGGGGTTACTTAACATAGAAACATATAATTTGACAGCAGATAAGAAACAATTGAGCCATCTAATCTGTCTTAAACACATGTACATGCACACACTTACACACTAGCAATATTTTTTTGTCAGGATCATTTGCCATCACCCTACCAGTATATTTTGTGTGAGGTAACCCACACAAGCATGGGGAGAATATACAAACTCCACACTGAAAAGGTCCTGGTGGGAGCTGAATCCATGACCTCAGTGCTGTAAGGCAATAATGCTAACCATTAAACCATCTGTACTGCCCTAAACTTAAATGGCAAATTTACCAAGCTCTGGAGCGGTTGTCCCTGATAGCTAACAATGGCATTAGCCACTGTGGCCAATAAACTACATTTAGCAGAGTTTACCAGAGAGAGATCCAGCAAATGCTGCCTCACACATGCATAGTCTGATGACCATGCATGCATAGTAGTGATTCAGTGTCTCAACGCCAAAAGCAAAATGATCGCATTAACAATTAATTTTTTAACCAACAGGGAAGTACCTGCGTGTAATTCTTAATAAATGCAGGTGATAATTCATTTCTTGATGCTGCAATATGCATCTACAGTATGAGAAATTATAATTACAAGATCTAACTCCCGATAATTAATGTAAATATGCCGCTTAGCCTTTATTGAAGTGCAAGCTTGAAGGACCTGTGCCTTAGTAACTACGGAAATATGTAGCACATCATTGCACATGGCTGAAATCCTACAGCCATATCGCCGAGTAGCTCCTTTCTCACTTTAAACCACTTGTCATTTTTTTCTAGTGCCCATTTCACAAACTACAAGGCTCTTGACAAGGGCTTTGAGTTGATCTCTGGCTACTGTCATCTTGAGGACATTTTTTAGCCATTCGAGTACATGCTTCACTGTGTGAATGTGAGTTTCATGTAACTAGCTGAGGAAAAAACAGAAACAAAACCTTATTATGTACACAGAAAGGAGTATAAGTGCGGTTAGTATTCAAAAGATCACATACTCCCAAGAAATTATACAGTTACTGAATATCATGACTGATAAATAACACCTATAGCTTACTATATATGGAAAGGAATATGTTATTTTATTGTTTTTTAAAGTTTTTTCTCTTACGTCCTAGAGGATGCTGGGGACTCCGTAAGGACCATGGGGGTATAGACGGGCTCCGCAGGAGATAGGGCACCTAAAAAGAACTTTGACTATGGGTGTGCACTGGCTCCTCCCTCTATGCCCCTCCTCCAGACCTCAGTTAGATCTTGTGCCCAGAGGAGAATGGGTGCACTGCAGAGAGCTCTCCAGAGTTTTCTGTGGAAAAATAATTTTGTTAGGTTTTTTATTTTCAGGGAGTCCTGTTGGCAACAGGCTCCCTGCATCGTGGGACCGAGGAGAGAGAAGCAGAGCTGGCTTGTCAAGTTGGGCACTGCTTCTAAGGCTACTGGACACCATTAGCTCCAGGGGGAGTCGGAACACAGGTCTCACCTGGGGTTCGTCCCGGAGCCGCGCCGCCGTCCTCCTCACAGATGCCGAAGATAGAAGCCGGGTGAGTATGAGAAGGCAGAAGACATCATAGGCGGCAGAAGACATCAGATCTTCATAAAGGTAAGGCGCGCAGCGGTAAGCTGCGCGCCATTGCTCCCATTCACACACACAGAGCAGCACTGAAGGGTGCAGGGCGCAGGGGGGGGGCGCCCTGGGCAGCAATAAACCTCACATTTGGGCACTGACAAGGTAGATTAGGCTGCTGGGCAGTAATTTTACGATCCCCCGCCATTTTCTATAAAAAAATCACTGGGACCGAAGCCCGCCGTCGGGTGGGCGGAGCTTGATCCCCAGCACTAACCAGCGCCATTTTCTCCACAGAAGCTGCATGAGGAAAACGCTAGCTCCCTGGTCTCTCAACTGCTGAACATTCAGGCTGGAAAAAAGAGGAGGGGGGCATTTTGAGCGCAGTGAGTGGGAATCTGGTCATTTTATATATATATATATATATATATATATATATATATAAAAGCGCTATCTGGTCATATTTTTCCAGTGTTATTAAGCGCTGGGTGTGTGCTGGCATACTCTCTCTCTGTCTCTCCTAAGGGCCTGGTTGGGGTTTTGTCCCCTTATAGGTTAATCCCTGTGTGTGTGGGGTGTCGGTACGTGGTGTCGACATGTCTGAAGCGGAAGGCTTTTCCAAGGAGGAGGTGGAGCAAATGAGTGGTGTGTCCCCGTCGGTTGTGCCGACTCCAGATTGGATGGACATGTGGCATATGTTGAATGCAAGTGTGGCATCTTTACATAAAAAGCTTGATAAGGCTGATTTAGGGGGGACATCAGGGGGTCAATCCTCAGATTGGACCGACTCACAGGGCCCGTCGGGGTCTCAAAAGCGTCCCTTAACACAAGACACTACTACTGACACGGATTCTGATTCCAGTGTCTACTATGACGAAGTAAATTGCACCCTAGGGTGACTAAAACCATTTAGTGTATGATTGTGGCAATAAGGGATGTGTTGCATATTGTGGAAGAACCCTCTGTCCCCGACACAAGGGTACACATGTTTAAGGAAAAGAAACAGATTATTAACTTTCCCACATCTCATGAATTAAATGAATTCTTTGGAAAAGCTTGGGAGACTCCGGATAAGAGACCGCAGATCCCCAAAAGAATTTATATGGCATACCCTTTCCCTAAGCAGGACAGGGAGATTTGGGAATCACCCCCCACTGTGGACAAAGCCCTGACGCGCTTGTCCAAGAAAGTGGCGCTACCGTCTCCTGACACAGCAGCCCTTAAGGACCCTGCAGATCGCAGGCAAGAAACTACCTTAAAGTGTATTTATTCTCATACGGGTGCTGTGCTAAGACCGACAATTGCGTCGGCATGGGTGTGTAGCGCAATTGCAGCTTGGACAGATGAGCTGACAGATCAATTTGATAATATGGATAAGGATACTATATTCCTAACTCTAGCCCATATTAAAGACGCTGTCTTATTTATGAGGGATGCTCAAAGGGACATTGGATTGCTAGCTTCTAGGGCCAATGCCATGTCTGTCTCAGCGAGAAGATCCTTATGGACTCGCCAATGGACGGGTGATGCGGATTCCAAGAAACATATGGAAGTACTACCCTACAAGGGTGATGTATTGTTTGGGAATGGGCTGACGGACCTGGTTTCCACAGCCACAGCAGGTAAATCAAATTTTTTACCTTATATACCCCAACAGCAAAAGAAAGTAACACCCTATCAGATGCAGTCCTTTCGGTCGCACAAGTCCAAAAGAGGTCGGGGATCCTCTTTCCTCGCCAGAGGTAAGGGCAGAGGCAAGAGAGCACCTGCTTCGGCAGGTGCCCAGGAACCAAAGTCCTCCCCGGCTGCTCCAAAACCCACAGCATGACGCTGGGGCTCCCCTGAGGGAGTCCGCAACGGTGGGGGCACGTCTTCGACT
The DNA here is from genome assembly GCF_028390025.1 of Pseudophryne corroboree. Classification (NCBI taxonomy): domain Eukaryota; kingdom Metazoa; phylum Chordata; class Amphibia; order Anura; family Myobatrachidae; genus Pseudophryne; species Pseudophryne corroboree. The sequence goes on along the minus strand of NC_086445.1, from coordinate 458,920,732 downwards.
TTTCAGTCAGGCCTGGGTCAGTTCGGACCTGAATCCCTGGGTGGTGGAAATAGTTTCCCAGGGTTACAAATTGGAATTCGAGGAGGTGCCCCCACGCCGATTTTTCAAATCGGCCCTACCAGCCTCCAAATCGGAATGGGATGTAGTGTTAGCTGCAATTCAAACGCTGTGTATGCAGCAAGTAATAATCAAGGTTCCCCTGCACCAGCAGGGAAGAGGTTACTACTCAACCCTATTTGTGGTCCCGAAACCGGACGGTTCGGTCAGACCTATTTTGAATCTGAAATCCCTAAACCTGTACATAAAAAGATTCAAATTCAAAATGGAATCTCTCAGAGCGATAATAGCCAATATGGAGGAGGGGGAGTTTATGGTGTCTCTGGACATAAAGGATGCGTACCTTCATGTCCCCATATATGCCCCCCATCAGGAATACCTGAGATTCGCTGTACAGGATTGTCATTACCAATTTCAGACGTTGCCGTTTGGACTCTCCACGGCCCCAAGGATTTTCACCAAGATAATGGCGGAAATGATGGTGGTCCTGCGCAAGCATGGAGTCACAATTATCCCATACTTGGACGATCTCCTGATAAAAGCGAGATCAAGGGAGAAATTGCTGAACAGTGTGGCTCTCTCGTTGACAGTGCTCCAGCAACACGGTTGGATTCTAAATCTACCGAAGTCACAGTTGATTCCGACAACTCGACTACCGTTCCTAGGTATGATACTGGATACGGAACAAATGAAGGTCTTCCTCCCAATAGAGAAAGCCCAAGACATACAGAACATGCTCAGAGACCTGCTAAAACCGAAAAGGGTTTCAGTTCACCAATGCACTCGAGTTCCGGGGGAAATGGTGGCGGCCTACGAGGCCATTCCCTTCGGCAGGTTCCATGCAAGGACTTTTCAATGGGACCTTCTGGACAAGTGGTCCGGGTTCCATCTGCACTTACATCGGAAAATAACTCTGTCCCCAGGGACCAGAGTGTCCCTCCTGTGGTGGTTGCAAAGTGCTCACCTCCTAGAGGGTCGCAGGTTCGGAATTCAGGATTGGATCCTGGTTACCACGGACGCGAGCCTCCGAGGATGGGGAGCGGTCACACAGGGAAAACATTTTTAGGGTCTTTGGTCAGACCAGGAGTCCTATCTGCACATCAATGTGTTGGAACTCAGGGCCATTTACAACGGCCTTCGACAAGCGGAGAGTTTTCTTCGAAACCTACCGGTTCTGATTCAATCAGACAATGTCACAGCAGTGGCTCATGTGAACCGCCAAGGCGGGACAAAAAGCAGAGTCGTGATGGCGGTAGCCACAAGGATCCTTCGCTGGGCGGAAAATCATGTAAGCGCTCTGTCAGCTGTCTTCATTCCGGGAGTGGACAACTGGGAAGCAGACTTCCTCAGCAGACACGATCTCCATCCAGGAGAGTGGGGACTTCATCAAGAAGTCTTTGCAGAAGTAACACGTCTTTGGGGAACTCCTCAAATAGACATGATGGCGTCACGCCTCAACAAAAAACTTCAGAGGTACTGCGCCAGGTCTCGGGACCCTCAGGCAATAGCAGTGGACGCTCTGGTAACACCGTGGGTGTTCAAATCGGTCTACGTGTTTCCTCCTCTTCCTCTCATCACAAAAGTGTTGAGGATCATAAGACGAAGAAGAGTACGAACGATACTCGTTGTCCCAGACTGGCCTCGAAGGGCCTGGTACTCGGATCTACAAGAGATGCTCACAGGAGATTCCTGGCCTCTTCCTCTGAGGGAAGACCTGTTGCAGCAGGGGCCCTGTGTATTTAAAGACTTACCGCGGTTACGTTTGACGGCATGGCGGTTGAACGCCGAATCCTAGTGAAAAAGGGGATTCCGGAAGAGGTCATCCCTATGTTAATAAAGGCTAGGAAGGAGGTGACGATAAAACATTATCACCGTATCTGGCGAAAGTATGTGTCTTGGTGTGAGACCAAGAATGCACCTACGGAAGATTTTCATCTGGGTCGTCTTCTCCACTTCCTACAGACAGGAGTGGATATGGGCCTGAAATTAGGCTCTGTTAAGGTACAGATTTCGGCCCTCTCGATTTTCTTTCAGAAGGAATTGGCTTCTCTTCCAGAAGTACAGACGTTTGTAAAGGGAGTGCTGCACATCCAGCCCCCTTTTGTGCCTCCAGTGGCACCATGGGACCTGAACGTGGTGTTGCAGTTCCTAAAATCACACTGGTTTGAACCACTTAACAAGGTTGAGTTGAAATTTCTTACCTGGAAGGTGGTCATGTTGTTGGCCTTAGCATCAGCAAGGCGAGTGTCAGAATTGGCGGCTTTGTCACACAAGAGCCCCTACTTGATTTTTCATGTGGATCGAGCTGAATTGAGGACACGTCCGCAATTTTTGCCTAAAGTGGTTTCTTCGTTCCATATGAATCAACCTATTGTGGTGCCTGTGGCTACAAGTGACCTGGAGGATTCCAGATCCCTGGACGTAGTCAGGGCCTTAAAAATTTATGTAGCCAGGATGGCTAGAATTAGGAAAACAGAGGCTCTGTTTATCCTGTATGCGGCCAACAAGATTGGCGCTCCTGCTTCGAAGCAGACTATTGCTCGCTGGATCTGTAATACGATTCAGCAGGCTCACTCTACGGCTGGATTGCCGGTACCAAATTCGGTTAAGGCCCATTCCACTAGGAAGGTGGGGTCTTCTTGGGCGGCTGCCCGAGGCATCTCGGCTTTACAACTTTGCCGAGCGGCGACTAGGTCAGGGTCAAACACTTTTTCTAAATTCTACAAGTTTGATACCCTGGCTGATGAGGACCTAGCGTTTGCTCAGTCGGTGCTGCAGAGTCATACGCACTCTCCCACCCGATTGGATGCTTTGGTATAAACCCCATGGTCCTTACGGAGTCCTCAGCATCCTCTAGGACGTAAGAGAAAATAAGATTTTAAACCTACCGGTAAATCTATTTCTCCTAGTCCGTAGAGGATGCTGGGCGCCCGTCCCAGTGCGGAAACTCTGCAAGACTTGTATATAGTTGTTGCTTACATAAGGGTTATGTTACAGTAGACATCGGTCTTGGACCGTTACTGTAGTTTGTTCATACTGTTAACTGGTTATGTATGTTCCAGGTTACATGGTATGATTGGTGTGGGCTGGTATGAATCTTGCCCTTGGATTGCTAAATCCTGCCTTGTATTGTCCATCTCCTCTGGGCACAGTTCTCTAACTGAGGTCTGGAGGAGGGGCATAGAGGGAGGAGCCAGTGCACACCCATAGTCAAAGTTCTTTTTAGGTGCCCTATCTCATGCAGAGCCCGTCTATACCCCCATGGTCCTTACGGAGTCCCCAGCATCCTCTACGGACTACAAGAAATAGATTTACCGGTAGGTTTAAAATCTTATTTTTATATTTTGTTTTGCATGTGGAAGTATGCTTTTAATAGACTAGAAAAGGCCAATTTCTGCTGAAAATAATTCTTGCCAAAATATTCAAAGTCCAGTGAAACTAGATGACAACATTTTTAGGAAAACACCCCAACACCAGTATATATAAGTATAGTGTGAGTTATGTTTGCACTGTTATTAATGCCAATTGATTGGGTGGAGCCTCAACCTAGCTCAGCATTTTATTGGGCCCACCATAGGATACACAGAACGGAAAATGGACACAAACAATATAATAAAAAATCCAGTGCAGTGAATATATGAACTTTGATGGCTTCTGTAATCTGCTTTACTATTTCTATTTAAACCACAATGCAAGAATTTCTATAGTGTATGTGAATGGAAAGTTTACATGGGACAATTATGAGATGAGCATCAAAAAAGACAGGAGTGCAGTGTTTTGCTGTTAGGATTCAGGGAGATCAAGCAAATGGCCCATCCATGGCAAATACAATTTCCTTTTTTTATATGCTGACTCTTCGAACTCCACCGAAAACTATACTGTATGTTTCATGTTGGTTAGAGTTCTCCTTTAACCACTTAACGGACAATTTATTTAGCCAAAAACCGCTCCGAAATTGTTGGGTTTTTTTTATGACTGAATTAGGTGAAGAACATGAATTTAACCCTATCCCAAATGATTTTAGGAAAAAATATAAAGGAAAAAATATATATATTTTTTTTCCAAACATCAATTGGGAACATCGTGACCATCGGAACATCGGAAACATGGCGACCATCGCGGCTTTCATTTGGAAAGCTGGGACAGCCTCCAGGTATAGAGGGTGGGGGGGTTCTGGGGGTGGCTTTGGATTGTTAATTTACACTCCCCAACGGCTGCCATTGTCTGTAGCCGCTGGAGGAGGGTACCTGTCGTGCTGACCGATCAGCAATAATCGGCAGCATGGTAGACACACGGGGAGAGTGCAGGGAGGCAGAGGGACCTTCCGGTCCCTCTGACAGCAGCAGCGGAGGGGAGTTTCCCTTCCCTGCCGCTGCTAACACTCTCTATCTGACTGGTTGCATCCTGTGCGACCAGGTCAGATAGTGCACTTGCAGGCATGGTCGCATCTGATGCGACCATGCCAGGCAAGTGGTTAATGACAGTGATATATTCATGAGTGAGTGGTACAGATGCCCCAGTTACAGAACTAGAGAAAAATAATCTGAACTGTTCTATTTAGGTTTTGAGTACACGGTCAATTATATTTGCAAATGCTGATTAAGGGCCTGATTCAGCAGTACAACAGATCCAACTGCCCAGGGAGATTCCCGTTTATTGGGACTCTGCCCAGGCAGAGAACTCAGGCGAGTGATCTCACGCAGTCCCCCTTCTGCCTCTGCCTGATTGACAGGCAGAGGCGTTCGGAGGGCTGTGCAGGGCCAGGGACGGCCATTGTTTCCAGAAACAGGAGTGGCAAGGCCAGGGTTTGCATACTTCCTGGCCTAGCAAGGCACCCTGCGACAACCAGCCTGAGAAAGCTAAGGCTTACTCAGCTGGCCATATGCGGTAAATATCGCAACCGATGATCCTACGCTGCGACCTCGGTCATAGCGCTGGGATTGCAAGTGCAGCAAGAACAGTTTGCTAAGAATATACTAGTTAACCCCTCTGAAGACTATGTGCCAAAATTCTTTGTAAATCTTAATTTAAAAAAAAAAAAGTGTAGCATGCTGCAATTTCATCCAGGAAATGCAGTCACACACAATACTGACTGTTACATATTTTTTTTATGTAACTGAATACATTTTTGACTCATAATCTCTCACTCTTAGTCAAATATAACCAAAAAGGAGCCATGCTTTTAATGTACAGGTTGAGAATCCCATATCTGAGATACAGATTCTTTTGAGTGAAACTGAGATAGTGAAACCTTTGTTTTCTGATGGCTCAATGTACACAAATTTTGTTCAATACACAAAGTTATTAAAAATATTGTATTAAATGACCTTCAGGCTGTGTGTATAAGGTGTATATGAAACATTAATGCATTCTGTGCTTAGACTTAGGTCCCATCGTCATGATATCTCATTATGGTATGCAATTATTCCAAAATACGGAAAAATCAGATCTCCAAAATACTTGTGGTCCCAAACATTTTGGATATGGGATACTCAACCTGTACTTACTGTTCATACAATCACAAATTTAGCATTAAATTAGATAATTTTTTAAGTATGATAGTTGATTTGACATTAGTCTATGACTGATCCTTGACGTTAGAAAATAAAAATACATATCTCTTATCAACTCCAAAACCCATGGATATTGTATACACCTGCACACGTGTGAACAGCCTACTCTAAAAGTTTGACATTTCAAAAAGTTCCACTACCCTTCAATTTTCTTTCCAATGTATCTTATCTTATTCAAACAACCTAATTGCCACCAAGCCTTTCAACAGCTCATCTTAGCGCCTAGCTGTCAGAATCGGCATTCACCTGAGGGCCTCATTAGACTGTGGCAGTTCAGTGGGACAAAAATACCTCAACAATACCTGTTCAACACCCTGGCTGCTGACTGACAAGCAAATAATTGGTCTAAACAAACCCAAAAGCACAGTGCAGCTGCCAGAAACCAGTGTGTGCTGAGAGTCTTCCACAATAACAGTCAGGGTAGTGACTGCTTCACGTCACAGCAAATCTTTGAACAGCAGATAGTTGTGACACATGGCAATGACAGCCATAGAAATGTCATGCTAGTTACTTCAGGGATTGAAGTCTGTTATGCAGAGTGCCTTCAGGAAAGAGAGACAATTACATAGTAATGCGGCAAAGGCAGGCAAAGGTGGTACAGTGCATTATATCTTCTAAATTATACATGCATTGTATACATTTTTTACTAAGTATTTACATTTCTTCAATTATGGCGATAACTTTTGTGCATATAAAACTAAAGTAAATATATTCTTTATAAGATGCTAATGCATATAAAATCAGGATCACTTATTTATTTAACTATAGGGGGTATTCAATTAGTGTCGTTTTTTTCAACCAGCTTGAAAAAAAAACACTTTTCGCCCGTTTCTAGGTCAAATTTACATTCGACCTATCCAATGCCCATGCCGTTTTTTTCGACTGGTCGAAAAATCCGGCACTGGCGAAAACCACGTGTATCCGCGAATTCGCCGCTGATACGCGTGTTTTGCCAAATTCGCGGTTGTTTTCCCATATATTGGGTGCAATTTGCACCCATGCCAATTCGACCAAAAAAAAAAAAAAAGTGAAACAGCATAGGCAAAAATGGATTAAAAACTGTCGAAAATGCCCACAATTGAATACCCTGAGTCGAATTAGTGCCGTTTTTTCAACCAGTCGAAAAACGTCACTTAACTGAATACCCCCCTATATAGGATTCTGCTTATTTAGAAGACACAACTCCAATTGCTAGGAAATGTATAAAGTAAGCATCAATAGAGATATAATAAGTGGCTACAATGTAATTGTGGTGCACTAACTTCTAAATCCTACAGTTGGTGTTCCACCAATATGGCCATCTTAATAATATGAAAATATTTTACTGATTCTCAATCAAAAGAAAACATTGACAGTCTAGTCTAGTCATATGCATGATTAGTGTAAGTATAAATAGGATCATAAATTAAGGGCCCCAATTAACAAACAATCTTGATACCAGCGGAATGTTTTGTTTAGTATCGCAGTGATACTAACTATACCATTGGTGTTTAACATTACGTACATTGGCAGCGAGGTCAAGCGATGTCCCCATCTTCAGCGGCATCCTCCGCTCTGATAGACTATCACTGCCAGCATCTATTGTGTTGTGCGTGAAGGCCAGTCTGCGCATGTGCATGATTCCTTCATCCGGTGGGTACTCAGCAATGCCCAGAAGGCTTGGCTGAAGCCAGAAAAGTCATTGCTAGGTCCCCATTGCCAGCAATTGTGACTGTATCGCTCTTGCCATGCAGTACAAGGGCAAATAGCAGTAATCTTATGCTGGGTACACAGTAGGATGACTGATCAGGCAGATGGCCGATCCATCATCCTAGTGTGTAAACAGCATTATATTACTGCTGTTTGCCCCTGTACCGCTCTTGCCATCAATAGATTGGTAAGTGCATACACACTTACCAATCGTCGGCCTAATATGTCGTGCCTGATGTGCCCACCCAGTTGCGATGTCAGTCAACGGCGGCCTCTGCAGCAAGTGTAGATATATCGGTGCATCGGTTGTGCTGCCCAGCCGACGCGATATGTCTGTGAACAACATTGTTCAGAGACATATCGATGGTACAAACCTGCCGACGTGCCCATGACATATATCAGCCGTTCAATTGAACAGCCAATATATCAGACAGTGTGTACCCAGCTTTAGTTTACAAGTGCTAAAGGGGTTGTGTCTCATTCTTAAATGGATCCTTCATTTATTTAATTGTTTATTTATTTTTTAGTTACCCTTTTAATATGGATCCAATTAAATCGAGTAAATCTTAACTAAAATGTACACACACAAAAACATGTTTTTTTTTTTGTTTAATATAATTTTAATTAATGCTGTAGATTTGCTGGAGTAGAATTGATTATTCACAGATGTCCTAAAAGTCTAGAATTATCCTGTTGCCAATAATGTGCATGTGTGCCATGTGTCTAATTTAAAACACTGTACTTGCAGCTAATGCTTTGATAAACATCCAGCCAATTGTTCTCAACCTGTGTACTATGATCATTTCATTGCAATCTTTATTCATGCCCCTAACTATTGTTGTTGCATGTTACTGTGTTTCAAGCATCATTTACTGCTGTAACCAAGATGCAGAATATTCAGATGTTCTTCCCCCTGTTAGCGGCCAGCCTAAGCTAATAGGCAAGTCACTCTTCAATGTTCCTCTGGAGCCTGTTTCCAAGGAGACCGTGCCCTCAGAGAATAAGTAACCTGAGCTGTACCAGCCCCCTATTCTCTTTTGACAAGATGTTGACTGTTAGAGAATGCCACATCCCCGGGGATTAATAGCTTACTTAGAGTAAAAAAAATGGTGGTGCCAAACAAGTCGTCCATAACTAGCACCCACTTCAACATAAAACAAGAATGACAATTAATGGATTTTCAAAGCCAAGGGAAATCTGTCTGGAGCTGCCTGCTTGTCTCCGAGTTGAAAGAACTGACCATGTTTGTTTTAATCTTAGATTTCAATGCCAACATGTCACAAAACAGTGATACATATCCACTGTTCCTCACAATGAATACTAGGAACACCAAAATACAAGTGCATAAATGTAACAACACTACAAACTGATCATAAGCAGGAGGTTAAGTAATTCAGTTCCTGATGTTAAATGTATTAATGTAGATAAGTAACTAAACTAATAATTGCAATTAAAGCTTAATTATATTGATTCAGTCAAAAAAGGTCAAAGTGCCAGTGATACAACAGGTGCAATCTGGCAGATAAGAGAGAATAGTGCTTTCAATGGACCCTTGAAGAAATCCAAATATGCACACTTACTGCAATCAGGCAATTAATATATCCACTCAAGACCATTCTCTTTCCAAAAGAGCACTTGAAAACAATTTATTTGCTCTCCAGCTTGCTATCTTTTAAGCAAAAGTTTGCACTAAGCATTTAAACAGCTCGTTCAAGCAATATTCAACACACCTTAAGCAACCAGACATTCTGTAGAAGTCACTCACCAACTGATAGCGTGTGTACTACGAGCAATACAGCTACCCACACAGTCCAATAACCTCTGGCTCCCAAATATTGCCTTTGTTCAATGTAATAAAATTTAACAGCATATTTGTATTATATCTTGCTTTATATACTGCTGACAACCAATCACTTGGAAAACATCTTCAATGAAAACACAAAAGATGGGGATTACTGGTACAGATTGTGTTTTTAATATAGAAATGTAATAATTGCATCATTGTTTATGTTTCCTTTTTCCATTCAGTTTATACCATTGAATAATCCTATACACTTTTCGTATCGGAACATCTAAGGTTAATTTATGTAATTTGATGTGGACCAATAGCTGTACTGTATATTATGCTATATAAAGGCATATTATTTAATATTCAGTTGACAAGATATCCAGCTATGTAGAAAATACACAGCAGATTCTGACTATCCATCCCTGACCCTTAGTGACCTGCAGTGCACAAGGATGCATTACATTAAAGAGGTTAGTACAGTCTGCCTTGTGCATCTAACACCTAGTCATGTCACCATCCTATGTGACCTAACACTGTCCTATTATGCTTGGACTCTGCTCTTGAAAGGACAATGTTGTACTTATCAAACAGCAAATACAATTACCCTTCATTAAGCTGATGACCTGAGCAGCAAAATATATTTGTCTAGGATAGTGGAGACAAAGAAAAAAGAGGACAGAAGTCTTGTGTAAACAGCAGAATAATATAGCCTTATCTTATCTCAAGAACGTATTGCTGCTTGTCTGTAAAACTGTGTGCTTTACTGCCAAAATAAAATAAATTGAATCAGCTCACACATGATAGCATGTTCTTTCCTAAGTCATACTAATTGCTTGGCTAATTGATGTTTGTTGAACTTTCTCCATTTCATTGAGTGATTAGGTACAAAGCTAACAGTTGACATCTGTAGGCGCTTAACTGGCATCTGTAATTACTGTTAATGTTAAATAATTGTTAGTTAATTGGAATAGTAACTGGCTGAATGGAATCCAGATTGTGAAGCAACAAAAAAGAAAACCTAGTTAAATAAACATACATTTTCAAGAAAAACGTTTCACCATAATTGTGAAATGCCATCATCGACCTCCATACTGGGGGGATATTATGCATCTATATAAATGCTTGAAAGAACATCATAAACCATGGACTACTGCAATTTCTGACAACTACAAATGTATAGACAATGTACTTCAATATATTCAGTACCCTATCCATGGTCTATTGTGCTTTCAATCAACTGCTCTGTTCTGTTACACTAGGAGAAAGATAGGAAAATCACACTGGTCCAATCAAACAGAATATCTCTAAACTTTAGCCAGCTTTTGGATCAGATTTACAATACAAATACCTAAAGACCATTATTTTAATGAATTGAACAAGACTGACATTGACTTTACAATAATGGTTCACCAATTAATTACAATAACTCTATTTGAAACCACCGTCAAAGAAACCCTGTGCACAGCAGAGCAAATGTATTTAACAGACGTCGCCATCCTGAATATTTAAGTTACATGGATTGATTTAAAGACTACATGAATAAGTTAGGAAATGCTGATACAGCAATTATCTAGTCTACAGATTTCCCAGGATTAAAGAGTGTTAAACTGCTAATCTAGGGAATCTCATTAATCATACATAATGTATCGTTCTAATTGGATATCGATGTCTAAATCCCATTTACAAGCATTGTACAATCAGACTGCTGTGTGAATTGATGCTTTTAAGAATACAGATATGGCTCAGAGAGGAGAAAATTGACCTTCCTTTCAGCATTTTCTTTGCTCTTGGCAAGTAACACTACATAATGTGAAAAAACAGACTTTCAAACACAAGTAAACCTGCTTTGTTTAAGAACTTAAACATGATGTTCATCAAACTGACAGCTTCTTGACAGCCTTGTCAACCACCTATCCACCCGGTCGCTAAACACACTGCAACCTAAACCCTACTAGTTTCACAAACACACACACAGACACACAAGAGGTCCTGCACCTGTTTTTAGCTCTTATTGACAATATCACAGACCAGTGGATCTTCTTTCAAGTTGTTTTATATATAATGTTTAGAGAGTTAATCCCCATGAAAAAACTTCCCTTAGGCCTTTTTTTCTGAAACTTCTCTCTCCACCCAAAAGAGGAAAAATAAATACTAAGTCAGTCTAGTTCTTTTCCAGCACCTGGGTTATGTATTGAGTCTTAGGCCCCTTTCATAGCACTAGCATGAATTAGCATATGGCAAGAAGAAGGAACTCATGAAGGGAGAAGAATTAGTCCATTTTCATGGAAATAGAGGGCAAAAGAATAATCTGCACTCCACTAGAAAGCTTATTTGTGTATGGATTCGCAAGCAAAGCCTAGATGTTGATTTTAGAATACACAAAGAGGCTTTAATCCTTTCAAGGCAACTAAATCACAACAGAAGAGAGCCTCAGAAGAAAGTCTTGCTGTCAAGGATGCTTATTCAAAACCAAATAGATGCCACAAATCAAATCCTGTAAGTAAACACAAATAGAAATATGGGAAAAGTGTTTGAGTGAGGGCAAAGGAACAAGGGATCTTCTGCATCAATCATGCCTCATTCTTGCTGAAGTGGGCTCTTCACCCCAGAAACAAACTATCAGGTAGGAATGTTGATTGACTGGGTTGGCTTCAGATCCTTCTATTCCCCTGGCTAAATCCCAACAAAGGCCTTGCTCAAACTTCTAATTTATTAGCAAATTAATGCTACTATTGCTTGTGGTGTAGAAATTCAAGCATCTGTTTGTTTTTGTATTATCTTTCTTTATATATATATATATATATGTCTTTACACCAGGCTAAATAAACATAATACACCTTGTTTACGTAGACTATTCTCTTAGCATGTGAACAGTATTATAGTAATGCTTGTTGGCGTCAGATTATGTCAAACTTCCACTTTTTGTAATCAGCAATTAGCAAATTCAAATTAAGGCCCTTTCCTATAATTTAAAGCATTAGGATTAGGATTATCGTCTATACATATGTCTGTTCTTCCCCAACCACCTTATACATTGTAAGCTTGCGAGTTGGGCCCTAGTAGCTCTTTGTTATTACCCAGTCTCATTTTATTATTGTTCTATATCTGAATTGTTTCCATTTGTAGAGAGCAATGTAAATATGCTGGTGCTATATAAGTAAATGTTCATAAACAGGGAAAGACGACATAAAGGTTACGCATAACTAGAAAATTAGCCTTTAAATAAACACAGCATTTCCATCAACCATCAAAGGGATGATTGGACATTCCATATATAATGACAGTTGCTGTAATAAAAATGTTACGACTGCATATACTGCAGAGAGAGAGAAAGAGAGAGAGAGAGAGAGAGAGAGAGAGAGATTATATGTGTATTTATAATACTGCAAGCCCTATTATGTTCCCATTGACTTTTTCTATTTATATATAACAGACAACTCTTCAGTTTTTCAGGGAAATGTTTCTTTACTTGCACCATAATCTGTCTCTAAATAATCCTTACCAATATGCAGCAATATCTTTATCAGCAAACAGTACAATCCCAACACTATTTAACGTTATATATTTTAATGGGATTGTATTTCTACAAAAGCCTGATTTAGCATCTCAGAATATTATTTTAGAAGTAAATACCTTTTAGCATATTGTCATAGTTAAAAACAACTTAAAATCACTTAACTAAGACGTAAAAACCTAACCTTGGAAATATGCTATAATACTTCTCAAGCAGAGCAACATAAATCTAATATTGGAAGCAACGCAATCCTTATTAAATACAGGCCTACGTACAATAATTATGCTACAGGCATATACAATTGTTGCAATACATATTATCATTATTACATACATACTATTAGATATAATAGACTTTCTAGAAAAGTTGCAAGCTTGCATATGTTTAAACTGCCCAGGTATCTTCAACTTGGTTCACAGATTTATAAGGATTGAATATTAAGATTAGAGGGAGGTAATCATAGCAAATATATGATATGCAGTAGGGATAATTACAATCAAGGTCAATTATAAACTTACCATTATTTGGGATGGTTGTAAAGAACTTCTCCGAGCTAGCATCCGAGACCTAGAACATAGAAAAGTATTTTGTAATTTTTTTTTGTTGCATAATGGTAGCATTTATAATATACAAAATATAGAGAAATATGTTTATAACATTTACTTAATTTATATTTTGGAGGTAAACTATTTTTATGAATAACACCATAGATTCGTTTAATAAAACAACATTGCAAACATTTTCAGTCCAAGACATTATTTGCCAGTAAACTGTATAAAAAGAAATCTACAATAGCAAACAAAGTTCCACAAGATGGTGCTATTTAGCTACATATTTTATAATATAATTCTTGCCTTGAATAAGGTTTTCCATAGCCAGAATGATGTTATTTCCAGGCTCATGCACTTACTTGATGTACAATGTTACCAAATGTGATACAGCTGAACTAGTGCAGTGGTGTTGTGGTTTCATAGACACATTATATTTAATCACTCTGTCTCTCTTGGCTCAGCATATTTCTGTAACATTGGGATGTTTCTTAACCCACAGTGGTTACGCCAGAGTAGTTAATGCATGTGTGAACTCAATTCACAGACTGTGCATACTGTATGAGTTTTCAAATGCCGCAATATTGGACATGACACATTATAGCACTAAATATCAGGTTCTCTTTGCCAATTTGCTTTACCAATATGACTTGTTTTCTGGAACATAGGCCAACTGAATTGCAAAAACACTTGTTAGTGTGATTTTCAGTAATATCATATTATTTATGTTAAAAGGCGATAAGTACGTTTTGAAATATGCTTTCTACATGATGTATTGGGCTTGAAATCACAAAGAAATTCACTAATATACAGCTTTCTGTCCATTTTTTTCATTCAGGTGGTGTCTTTTCATTAGTTTTAGTCTACCTATTGCCCTTAATAACTGGACCCAACTTCATTAATTTGTTTTTATCATATGTGAAGTTTTAGATGAAAGGTTTGTGCGACAGAATTATGTTCCCTATATTTTATGTATTTCGTATATGCATAGATTTGGGAACGGCACCAATTCAGCGCGCATTCGCTAAGAGGCGTGTATGTGTTTAATAGTTAATTTGGGGTAAGGGAATTGTGCATTAGTTGTGGTTACACAAGGTAAGGATTGGAATCAATTGAAAAAGAACCATTCACTATAATATATGACAACTGACTTCATCAGTAGTATTGATTTGCTCTGATCTCCACGAGGTCAAAGGTCACTGACCTGACTACAAACTAAACAGCTCTAGACAGCCGAAGAGGTCCTGAAAACACTACAATGCTGCTAACCAGATTGAATCTATGTAGACTACAGGAGAAGAACACGGCTGGGACAGTTATTTCTTTCTTGCATGGACCCTACAAGAATACCAATACCAATCATTTTATTGATGTCAATTTAACTGTCCACTGGCTCCGTACGTGTCCACTGGCTCCGTACGGGGGAGACAAAGCAGATCTTAGTACAGTGTATCTTTGAATACATGGCACTCCTGCCAAGTTCAGTACAATTCTATCGTATTTGCCAATAATGCATAGACAAAACAAATCCACATACTGTACATTGAATACATATTAACTACTTTTAGTGACAGCCTCAGACATTGCTGTATCAACCTTTCCCGTCATTTCATAACCGCATAAAGTAAAACCACAATATACAAAGTAAAAATACAGAATACACTCTACTTTCTACTTGGCCAATATACCTACAATGTTTACAGTTAAGCAAAATTAAACCAAAATAATGCAATTTGCTATAATATATAAATTATGACAAATATATGGAACAACAACCAGAATATAACAACATTGAAATCAAAACCTTTATTTTTGTAATTTTCATTAGTGTTTATAGGATATAAAACTTGTTCTGTCATCATCCAGAAAAAAATATAATTTTTGTGTTCTTAATTTGACCCATTACATTTCCGGTTTTCTTTTCAGGCAAACAGATTGTAGCTAATTTGCAAATATTTGTGTAATAAAACTCAATACCAAATACATGGGAACCAAAAATGTGTGATTTAGAATTTTGGATAAGGGATACTCAACCTGTAAAGTAAAATAAATCTAAATTTATCATTAATGCTTAATTAGCTGGTCAATGGTTATATCATCTTTTATGCTCAGTTTCTGCAACAACACGTTCAAGGGGTGTAATAGTTTGGTACCCACTTTAGCACAATACAACCATACAAAATGTATAAATGTCACTTTATACAATCTGAGGGCAAGGTACAGTTAACATGGAGAACACACATCTTATCTGACCCGCAGTGCATTAATATGCCTATGTGATATGTTTATTTACTCACTGGTTAAATGCTTTAAAAAATCATTATCGACACTGTGCACTGAATGATTATTATAAATACACAAATTTCTTATTTATTCTGAATCCATAAGAATTTTTTTTCGTAACTTGAAATAATATATTTTTCTTAGTTTCCTTTGAAATAATTGTTATTAAAATTATTCTTTTCATTTGCCTGTTTGAGGACATTACAATTTTATCAACGATAAGCTCTACGGCCCATGCCTATT
Source organism: Pseudophryne corroboree (assembly GCF_028390025.1). Lineage (NCBI taxonomy): Eukaryota > Metazoa > Chordata > Amphibia > Anura > Myobatrachidae > Pseudophryne > Pseudophryne corroboree. The sequence continues at coordinate 458,905,036 of NC_086445.1, read as the reverse complement.
CAAATCACAGTTGTTGAACTGATTGTGACTATTCTCTTGCTGTCAGTTGATATTAATGACTACATTGACTATCACAAATTTATAGAGCCAAAATTAGACTGCTTAATGCAATCAGGGAATAAAGTAACCTCATTTCATTCAGCATTGTTCTTACAGAACTTTTCATCAAAGCCATAAGAGAGAATTTTTTAGCTTGCGAAATATGGGTATTTTGACAAGTATATGGAAAATGCGTGCCACATTTATCCAGGCTAACTCAGCACATGCCAATACTATATATAATATATGTGTGTGTGTGTGTGTGTGTGTGTGTGTGTGTGTGTGTGTGTGTGTGTGTGTGTGTGTGTGTGTGTGTGTGTGTCTAGAACTGCACATTATTCCGATGTACTCATTATTTCCGGGATACATAATTAATACCACATCCTGACCTTCTTTGACCCAATAAACATCAACACAGTTATATATATATATATATATATATATATATATATACATATTTCTATATATATATATATATATATAGATATATATCTCAACATTGTATATTTATATGAATGTACATAGCGCACAGCATAACAACAGAGTACTTGTCAATCTCTTAACGTCATGCATTTTCCTGATAATGTTAGAATGTTTTGCAGATGTGTAATTTTATCATTATACAAGACAGTGGAATATGTTTGCATTCAGGGAACAGATAACAATAATAATATTTACAATGCACAGTAGAGCCCTGTTAATTATTTCTACTGCCAAAGGATATACAACTCCTTTTGTTTCAACAGTGTACGCTGGGTATTTTTGTTATAGTAAATATTTAAAAAGAAAACCTTGTCTTCCAAGGCATTGTCACAGGAGAGCTAGTGTCTGGTGAGCAGAGACCTTGTGGTGCAGAAGGAGGATAAAAATAGCTAGCTGAGGGCAGCAGAGTGGGAGATGTTAGGGGATAGAGAGGGCAGCTGTTCCCTGCTTAGCTACATTCTGCCTTCCCTGCCCTGTTGGGACTCAGATCAAAGCAATTCTTACTAACATATTGTTTTCCGGGAAGTACGGTACAATGAAATGCACAAAAGGACGTGGCAGACAAAAACAAAATAAAAAAACAAAACACATACACATTGCGGCGGCACAATACATTAACAGTATGCAAAATAAATCACAATGAATAACTAAATGCATTTTTTTTGATGACTGGCCTTTTGTCTATAGGATTATACAATGCTATTCCTACCAGCAGATAGCTGCATTTCTTCTTCTTACAACCTTTCAACGCCTAGACAAACAGCTGTCCGCTCTCGTTATAATCATTAAGTGGCTAGAATTCATCATCTACAAACACATTGTCATTTATTCTTTCTAGCCAATGTTCCCAAAACATCTACAAGGCAGCAATGCTTTGTACAGTGACATCCTTTTATGTCCCATCAGCGAGGAGGTAACCAATAACAAACACACATCAACAAAAGATCATTACAAAATGCCCAAGGTCAGAGTGCTGATGGCTACAATGGATGGGTGTAGGGCTACTACAGGGTGACAATCTCGCCCATAGCACAGTATGGGTGTAGTACTGTAGGTGTGATATAAAGGACATTGCAGGGAGGGAATGACTTCTGTCCTACCTGCTTCTGATGGCTCACCCGCTGTAACGGAGATAGAATCCAGATCTCACTTCAGATGTCGCCTCCACATAAACAATACAGTATGTTAGCCTTGCAGTACCACGGTGAGTAATCCATGGAAGAAGGAAGAACCCTTCCACCCATTGAGAATAAATCCAGACATCCTTATTTCACAGTGAAAGGCTAGTGGACAGGGATGTGTGTGTGCGAGCTCGTGTTTAAAGGAGACCTGAGCCTGGAAAAGTAACAATGATGCAAAAATGAGACGCTCTAGAAGGAGCTCCAGGTCCTCCCTGCTGAAACCTCGGGCGGTGATTGCAGGGCACGTCCAAGGGTTAATAAATGCAAGGAGGCAGCATGGAATCAGAGCAGCAGGACAAAGAAAGCCATGTGCAGCAACGTAGATCCTGCCCGCCAGCTCCTGATCCCCCTTCTAGTAGACAGACAGCAGTAGCAGCAGCAGCTTCCCCTCCCTCCCCTGCCTGCCCGCTGCTCCTCCTCCGACTCACACAGCCTGCTCAGCCCCGAGCACTGCTCTCTCACAATCCCGGGACACCCCCTCTGAGAGCAGCACCTCCAGGCTCCTGCTATTCTTCTCAGCTGGGCTCCTGTCCTCTTCTTGTAGCAGCACTCAATGGGCAGCCCTTGGAGCCTCTCCTCTGTCTATTAGGTTTCTTTCAAGTAAGGAAATCAAGTGAATTCCATTGGAATAAATCCTTCCAGGTTAAGAATCCCATCAGGTGGTTTTGTTTTTTTTCACTATTACTTGAAATGATTTTATTTTACAATAGAAATACAGATTATCTTTAGGAGAAAAAAAGAAAAAAGAACTCCTGTGTTATGTAAAATCCTCAAAGCGTTCCTCTTCCCAGCCAAGCTGCCAGTCAGAGTGAGGTGTCCTCTTCTGCAGGGTCCTGAACTCTCCTATTGCTCTGTTGGTCACTTGCAGATCCCCAGCAGTCACACTAGTTTCTTTCTCTGGCTCAGTGTGTGTGTGTGTGTGTGTCTCTTCCCATTTCCAGGCTGAATACAAGTGCTTATTCATAGACTGCATTCCGGAGCTGGGGACATCCCACAGGCTGAGCCAGCAGCCCCTCCTCTGACTTCCTGCATCAACCTGACAGTCACTCAGCCACCTTCACTCTGCTCTGCTGCTCTGTCTTCTCTCCCTATTCCTTTCATCTTTATCATTTATTTCATTCTTTTTCACATTTACTTACATAGCGCCAGCTCTGCGCGCCACAATTGGGAACAGATCAGTAATAAAAGAATAATAAAACAAGACTGTACTAACAGACAAAGAGGGGCCCCTGCTCCCTACAATTTCTAGATCATCCTCAGCCTTTATTACAATACATCTGCAATGACCACATTTTTACCTATTATACTCTTATAAAAACGTAAACTCTATAGCGATGTTTACCTGCTCTATACTTTTTATTACTGATATACTTTTGCAACCAATACCTTACTTTGGGCCTAAAATCTTCATGTTCACCAACAAAAAAATATATTTGTTTGTTGCTGGACACCCATTTGCATAAAGTGCATCAAGTGCTGCAAAACGTACACACTCGTTTGTTATGATGATTATATATACGTGTATTATTGTGGCATGGGTTGGAGATATGTGAAGTAATTTCAATGAAGGCTAAGTATACAGCGTGTAATACAGCAGATTACTGATGCGAACACAGCATCAGGCATGAAAGTAATTGTGAGGAGAATGAACTGCCTGCCACATTAGCTTACAATGGAGGTTGCTTTTGTAATGTATTCATAGAGACAGCAGTGAAAGGAGTGAAAATCTTCATATGCTAGGCATTTCTGAGCTGTTGCAAGGATGACACAAGGTTTCCTTGACTATCCGCATATTAAAGTAGCCATTTTTCACCACAGATAATGCAGTTTATCATATTAAATGTATTTGTTGCATAATAGAAGAATATCAGAGATTAGAGACTGCTATTTTCCTAGACACTATGTATAATGAGCAGTGTAATGGGTTGGGTATTTATTTTCCACAAGGTATTATTAGTGAGCTATTAATATTATGGGAAATTGGATTACAGTTACATCAACAATACTACAAACAAATCAGGTGTGTTTTCTTTTAACATAAATCAATGTGACATGTTATGAGAAGAATGTTGGCATTTATCATTAAGTTTGTTTTCTATTTTCTTTCCTTCAGGCATCTGTTAATGATTTATGATTCTGAACTACCATGGCAACCACAGTCACATGGTGCATGATGTAACCACCATTACATCATGTTCCCTAATTATTTGCTTTTCTAAAGACATTGCACAATATATCCCTCATTGCCTGTCCTTCATGTTTACTGCTTCCTTAGGGATGCAGTCAGGATGCCATCAGTCGAAATCCCGGTGCCGGAATCCCGACAAGTGGCCAGAATCCTGACAGCCGACATCCTGAATGTAAGTAGGGACACCTAGGGTTAGGCCGCATGGGGTGGCGGAGGAATATGGTGTTAGGTGTAGGCTGCAGGGAGGGGGGGTTAAGGTTAGGCTCCACCTGGGAAGGTTAGAGTTAGGCTGCCGGGGAAGGGGGGGCGTTTAGGGTAAAGCACCCCATACACACGGGGGAGATGTGTGTTGAGCGATCTAGCACAGACCACTCAGTATACAGCGGGATGTGTGCTGAGCGAGGGGGAACGCTCATTTCACCCAGCGGTGAAATGAGCAATCACTAGATTTGGCATACATGCATGCCAAATCTAGAGTCAGCGATAGCTATCGCTGTGAGGGCTACACACGGAGAGATGCATGCTTAATTTCTAAGCAATCTAGTCAGATTGCTTAGAATTTAAGCACGGATCTCTCCGTGTGTACCCCACTTTAGGCTGCAGGAACGGAACGTTTTGGGGGAGAATACCTATTCCCTTTTTTCTCAAGCCTTACCATTTGAGTCTGCTTTCCTTGCCTCCTGTTTACCCCTTCATGATTGTCCATAATTGGCTTATATACTTGTAAAAGCTGTATAGTTTGCCATTGGATAAGGCATGTGGGAATATATATGCTGATGATTTATGAGGAAAGTCGCCAGCAGAGATGTAGTATGGAGGTAAGGCGCTTGGAGCAAGTGTTTGCTACAGCATCCCCACACCTGTTATGTTTTTTTTTTTTTTTTCATTTTTCAAAATGCCGTCCCTACACACATCCCCAGTACACACCAACATGCCCTCCCATGAACACTAGCATGCCCCTTCCTGCACATATTCTTCAGCGCACAAAAATCCCTCTGTGCATAACAACATGCCCTACATATAACAACATAAACCACCCTTGCACACCAACATGACACACTCCTGCATACCAATATGACATCCCCCGTCACACCAACATACAGGCTCATATGACATACCTGCGACATTCTC